>NC_091579.1:28774444-28779444 GCF_042767895.1 Penaeus vannamei
CTCAAGGTAACTCAGCCACCAGCACCGTTCCGGGAAGATCCAAAAAAGGAGTCGTTGTTATGGGCGTCGAAAATGAAGTTGTTCTTGTTGTTGGGAAGTTAAGACCGCGGGTGACTTAGTGTGGGCGAAGAAGGGAGGCGCGCTTCCTATTGCAAAGTGAAGATTGAGTGGAATGTGAGGAATGGGAGGAAGCGGAAAGTGAACAATGAGTGGAAGTGGATGGTGAGCAATGAGGAGGAGGTGGGGGAAAAACGAGGAATGCGAGAAATGAAGAGGTCTTGGGGTCTCTGCCGAAGAGGGGGGGGGGGGGGAATCGGGACGGAGATGACTGTACTTCGAGAATTTTTTTTTTCAGTCTCGTCCGGGAGCAAAGTGGCTATCACGATGATATAAATGATTTAGTAAGGTAATTAGTAAAAAACAAATAATAAATGAGTAAAAAATACGTATTTTTTCAATATTGCAATGAAGAATCACCAGAGAGATAACAATAGAAAAAAATCACTAAATGTAAATAAGGGGCATGCAATATGCGCCGCCAGTAATAAATGATAAACGCAGGAAGGGGAATTTCTGTGATGACAAAGGCACTTATGTACATATTGTATAAGCAAGCTACGCGTGCCTTGTAAAGAGCCGTGAAAAAGAGTGAGAAATGTTTTGCAAAGCGCTGGTTGAGGCGGGGAAATATTTGTAAAATGGCCAACAACAAAGGGAACCGCGCGCCATTTGTTGGATACGGAAGGGAAGTCGCCTTTGCCCCACAAACGGACGATGAGCGTCATGCGAGCAGGCCAGGACGGCGGCGCTGACGGGGCCAGCGACAGAGCCCCGCGAGAGCACGAGCGTCGGCCCAGGAAGGCAAGTCCGAAGGAGCGCGAAGGAAGCGCCAAGACAGCGGCGCTCGCGAGGCCCGGCCGGCAGCGCCACCTTGAGCCGGCGGCCTCCCTGCCTCCGCTCCCCTCCGCTGCCGTCCAAGATATCGACCACGTGACCAGGTGGAGGCTGGAGCCCAGGCACCGCGGCCTTCCAACCCGCGGGGCCTCTCCGGCGCGAAAGGGCTCGCTCGGGTCGTATGCGCCCCCGGCCGCCTGTGTCGGCATCGCCCGGCCGGAGAGAACAAAGTTTCCGGGATTTAGTGCGTTGTTTTGTCGTCGCATCGAGTCCCGAGTCGTCGGGGCACGGCTGGACGATGTCCAAGACGGCGGTCATAAACTGATCACTTCCCGTGAGGCGGAAAAGGAAGTTGCAGCCGAACCCGCCTCTGCCGACGGGAACGCATCATTGGAGGATCTGGCAGGAAGTTTCATGATGTTTCCTTTTGAAGTCATTATCAACCAAGTTGTATAGTGACTGAATAAAGCGATATAATTGATCTATATTCTCACATTTCTAAAGAACATGTGGTAGTTGTTATTGAAGTAAGTCATGCGAGAAATATACAACTTTGATCCGAATGTGAGCTTCATCTGGTGGGCAAGAGGATCCCAGTTTTTGCGAATGTTTGTTATTCCTTGACATTATGGATTTCCTACTCGTGCTTCTATTTTTAACATCATAGATACCCTGGACATCAAAGTTAAGAGCCCTGAGCGTTTTACACACACACACACACGCACACACATTAGGCTACGAGGCTAATCTTGTCATCACCGAACGTAAATATTTTGATAATCAGCAAGTAAAGGCGAGGAGTTGTCGAACAAGATCTTGCGCATTGGCACCTGGAGCTTAATATCGTCGTTTTTACTCATCTTGACGACCCTAGCGTCCCTCCTGACCTCATGTCGCTTAGCACACTCTTATCTCTCTAAAAGAAGGCCCCTCATCTCTCTATTCTCATTGACTATGAGTCCTTCATCTACTTTTTCTCATATCTCAGTTCTGATTTTCCGCGCTTAGCACACTCTTATCTCTCTAATAGGCCCCTCATCTGTCTATTCTCATTGACTATGAGTCCTTCCTTCCTCTATTTTTTCTCATATCTCAGTTCTGATTTTCCGCGCTTAGCACACTTTAAGCTAATAGTCTCTAATAGTCCCCTCATCTATCTATTCCCTTTGACTATGAGTCCTTCCTTCCTCTACTTTTTCTCATATCTCAGTTCTGATGTTCTGCCGTGGTGCGCACCTCCTCATTTCCTCATTTCTCCCTCGTTTTCAGTTCCCTGTTTCATCTCCCACCTGCCAGGACGTGACTGAGGGGTTCTCTCCATCTTGACAAGCTTCCTCTCGATTGCTCGGAGTGGAACCGTGAACTTGGAACAAATGGTCGAGAATAGTTTGGCCGCTTGAAGTGCTTGGTGCTTGGTCTCTCTGCGCCGAATGCTTTGCCGGCCTTTGTTTTGAATGTGTAAAGAATTGGTGTGGATGTGCTGGCGATGTTTGTTCTTGAGATGTGGTTTATGTTTTTTGTTGTGGATATGCTGGCGATGTTTGTTATTAAGATGTTTAATTATGTTTTTTGTTGTGGATATGCTGGCGATGTTTGTTATTAAGATGTTTAATTATGTTTTTTGTTGTGGATATGCTGGGGATGTTTGTTCTTAAGATGTTTAAATATGTTCTTGTTGTGGATGTGCTGGCGATGTTTGTTCTTAAGATGTGGTTTAATTAGGAAGAATGGTTTTAATCACTCTATATGCCTTTGCATCGATGTTCTACAGTAATTAAGAGCTTATTAGTCATGGTGATTAATGGATATAGAATTCGCTCTGGTATACCCCCAGAAAAACTGAAAATAAAAAGTATAGAATTCCTCTGGTATATATATATATATATATATATATATATATATATATATATATATATATATATATATATATATATATATATATATATATATATATATATAAAACTTTAAAATCAAAATAAAAGTATAGAATTCCCTTGGTATATATATAAAAGAAAACTAAAAATAAAAAAGTATAGAATTCCTCTGGTATATGTTTATAAAAAGATAAAAATCAAAATAAAAGTATAGAATTCCTCTTGTATACAAAACACAACAACTAAATATCAAAATAAAAGTATAGAATTCCTCTCGTATACAAAAAAAAATAAAAATAAAAAAGTATAGAATTCCTCTTGTATACAAAAAACAACTAAAAATCAAAATAAAAGTATAGAATTCCTCTCGTATACAAAAAAAACAACAACTAAAAATCAGAATAAAAGATGGAAAGCCAAAGCGAGAGTAACCGGGAGAAACGGATACCGGTGGCAGTCGGTCGCCGTCAGTTGGTGCAGAACCTGAGTGACGCGCCGGCCAGTGGGACGTCACCCCACCGCGGCGGCTGCTACACCTCTGCAGGGAAACGTGACATGTGGACGCTCGGAAATGTGTTCAATATTTTGAGATTTTACGTTTGATTTCTTTCACTGGATTTATTTCTGACCGGTGGTGGGGGATGGGGGGATGGGGGAGGGGGGGAGGGGGGGGGAAATAACAACAGCATCGCATTGTCCTCTCTCTCTCGGTAGGATGAAATTCGGAGTGGTTGTTTGTTTACGAATGTATTGCGTAATGATGGGTCGGCGCGGGTGCGTGTCGCATACCCAGCTCAGGTGCAAGTCGCAGGGATTGAGGAAATCATGCGAGCGGCGTTGTAGCAGGAATTTAAAGCGACAGAATGACGTTAATGTTCATAATCCGATGTGAGGCTTACGGAATTGTTTAATACCACGGTAGTGTTATATCATGCCGTATCACACCATTACTCACAAGGATGAAAGAGCAAATTTCCAAAAAACCCGCGTGGTTTTAGCGAAAATGGCGTCACTTTCACTAAATAATTGTTCTGGTACAGTCGCGCCGCTGTCCCTCATCCTGACTGATGCCTTGTAAAATTTTCGCAAACGTGGCGTGTCTTTTGAACTTATTGAACTTATTCTGACACATAAATTATGCCGAATATCACCCGTATGTAAGTCCAACACGAAAATAATATCGACGGAGGAAACCTTAGAGAACGAATCACAGACAAGGCAGACACAATCACCAATATTATCATCATCTTTATCTTTGTTCTGATAAGAGCGGTTATATTGGACATACTGTATATTCAAATAATCTTTAAACGAGTGAATAAAAATAATATCATTTCTTAAGTGAATCTGATAACGAGAGAATATCATCAATGTTAGTATAATAAAATGATATACTTTCAGAAACAATTAGATGTTTTGTCAACAATATTTGCATAGCATCTCACGTATAGTGCCGGAAGTAATAGTGGTGATGATGAAGTACTGAACAATAAGGCATTTATAGCAATGACAATTATGAAAATGGTGATAAATGGTAATAGAGATAATATCAATGATTTAATAATACTGATAGTGATTGTATCAATGGTAGAAAAATGTTTATAAAAGTAATTGTGAAACTTTTAATAATAATAGTAATCATAATAATAGTAATGATAATACTAAAAACTATAATAATGATAATTTTAATAATGATAGTAAAATCTTCTATTATAATAATAATTATTATTACTATTGCAATTACCATTGTTATTATTATTATTAGCATTATGATTACTGTATTATTATCATTATTATTATTAATATTATTATAATCGTGATAATAATTATCATTATTATTATCATTATTATTATGATGATCATTATTATTCTTATCATTTTTGTTGTCATACTTATAATAATAGTAATAATAATGATAACAATGATAATAGCAATAATAATAATTATTATTATTATTACTATTATCTTTATCATTACTATTATCAATACCGTTATGATCATTATCGTTATCATCACTCTTCTTCTTCTCCTTCGTCTTATCATTATTGTTATTATTATTATTATTATTATTATTATTATTATTATTATTATTATTATTATTTTTATTATTATTATTATTATTATTATTATTATTATTATTATTATTATTATTATTATTATCATTATTATTATTATTATTATTATTATTATTATTATTATTATCATTATTACCATTATTATTATTATCATTAT
>NC_091579.1:28781944-28784444 GCF_042767895.1 Penaeus vannamei
ATAACTATAATGATAAACCCTGAGAGCCCATTCTGCCCATCAAAATACGACCGCTTAAGTGGTATCATGATGCTGCACATTCGATCTGACAGGTCGTCATGGTGACCTCTGACCCAGCATCGGCTGCGGCATCACAGCGGAGAACCAACGGCATGTCACTGACCTCTCAGCCTGCGGTGCTTACATAACGGCATTGGTATGTGCATAAGTATATATTGAGAGGATTAGGATTGGATACCGCTAAGAGACTGAACTGATGTGTATAAAGGCTTATCCACGATTTTTTTTACTCTGCGTTGATGGATTATGTATAGAATTGCGATAGAGTTTGTTTTATTTCTTTATTTTTTTACATTTTTGATTCGTTCGGATGGAAATCGCAGTCGAGGAGGATTGAAAATGGCAGAGCAGTGATCGGGGAAGCCTTCGGAAACCTCGTTGGCCTGACACGCCGACGAACAAATGAAAATGAAAAAGAAAGGAGAAGAAATGAGGAAATTATTGCAATTTCTCCTATTTTTTTTAGATGTCTTCTTCGTCCGTTCTTGCAATACGTGCATCGCGGGTCGCTGACAGAAATCAAAGTCTAGTTAGGCGTCACCGGAGTCTAAAGGCTTAAATGTTTCCAAAATGCGATTCGTATCGGACTTTGCGTTTGGTTCCCCGGCGTCGCATACTTCAGGCTGTCGGGAGAAGAAAGTGGCGAGCCATGGGACGCGAGTGGTCGAATCCTATGCGATTCAGCCAATCAGAGATAGATCTTATCGCCATTAGCCCATAGTCCGGAGCGCCGCCACAATCATCTGTAAAGTCCAGAGGATTAAAAAAGGGGCCGGAGTCCGCCCTGGAACACGGAGGTGTGTTGTTGGCGAGTGTGAGGGCGTGAGGCTCGCGGAGTGCATGCCAGCGCCCGCCCCCGCCCAGTGCCACCCCGGCCGCGTGCGACATAACGGGGTTCGGCCGAAAACGGAACAAAAACGTCCACATTATCGCAACCATTCGAAAACAAAACGTTAAATCAGGTTTGCGGTCCAACCCATGATAATCGCGGAGTTATTGTGATTATAAGATACTGGCTGCATGCAAGACTTAATGATAACGGGCGTCATTTGGGCTGGGATGAGAGACTTAGGGCGCACCATCACGGCCCTAAGTAGAAGGCTGCGTTGTAAGCGTTAAGTTATGGCCGACCGGACGAACAAATGACTGAGACAGGCCGCGTTTTTCAAGTAAATGTGCATAATTGTTGGAGGGAGATTGTTGGTGGTTGACTATGGAGAGAATCATTCGTCAAGGATTAATGGCCGATACACAGGTGAGGATACGACTCTGTGTTGTGATTGGCGTCAGGCAGGTGAGGATCAGCTGCGATTGGCCAATTGTCTCAATCCAGTACTAGCGATCTGATCCCTTCCATGGCCACTCGGGTTCCTCACAGGCGCTGACAGATGGCGGGGATCATCAGGCTCACCCAAGCTATACTTAAACTCTGCCCAGTTTTTGCGACTGCCAAATCCGGGCAGAATGATTGATTATACTTTATTTTTGTTTAGTGTTTATTGAGTCACGCAAGTCCAGCTGTTAAGAATGTTCAAAGTGACCGGCAAGAGGTCATTCTCCGCCGGGATGGTCCGTCTGCCGGGATCTCTCTGCCGTCGCCGCAGCCACGTCGACGAGGCCAGGCGGCGCGGAGTGGCGTCGTCCGCGTTTCAGACAAATTGTTCTTATCCTTTACTTCTTTCTAATTGACAGAAATCATTACAATTTTATATATTTAGCGACTTCGGTGTGTTTTGTAACACACCCGAGGACATGTGATATTCTCAAGATCTGTATTTTTTACGCTGGTCATGAGCAAACATGAACACTTATTAAGAACCGGATCTGAAGTATCGTGTAATAATAGGGTGGAATTGTTCGTTCAGATCTTGTAATATCCCATCTTCTGCCGGTGTGATTTACTGCAGATTGTATTTCTCAGCTAAACTTACAGACGGCTCGCCTCCACACACGCACTGGCTCATGAGACAACATGAAATACGCAAAATATAAGCGTGAATGTTGTTAATATTCGTGTTCTTAAAGTAAGGTACACAGAGGATAAGAAAGAGTGAATTAGTGAAGACAAAACAACTGAGTAGCATTAAAACAGCGCCAAAAAGTAGTAAACCATACAGAGAAACAACTGGCATCAATCTATTTGAACATTGTGTCATAAGACAACAGATGGTGTCATAAATTACGTGTGTTACAACTAGGTTGGAAAGAGTACCACAGGTAGTCACTACCCACCAGCAAACATAGAAATACAAATAAGCGAAACAGACAAGACGTAATACAAAAAAAAAGTAGCTATAGAGAAATGAAAGTTTATTCAATCATATCACAACTAACACGGAAGAAAATATAGCGTCTCGTATATTATTTTTTCTCTTAAAGAATTACCCAAATATTATAACCAGGTATTCTATATACTTCACACAAAAGACGAAGGCAAAGA
>NC_091579.1:28804444-28814444 GCF_042767895.1 Penaeus vannamei
GGATAGGTAGATACACAACATACCCACATACAAACACACCGACACGCGTGCGTGGGTGTAAGAAAAACAACGTAATTTCTTAGAGAGACTCGCACTAGGTGTCATACATGCACTTTACATGAAAAATTACTAGTATCATTATCTTTATGATGATTGTAATTATTATGAATATCATTATCAGTCGTTTATTATAATAACCAATACTCATAAATATCTTTTTGCTTACAATTATTTCATCATTATTGTTATTATCATCATTATCAGCAATGTAATTCGTATCATTATCAATATCATATAATCAAAACCTCCATAATTACTTAATCGTTAGAGTTCCTATAATTATTATTATTACAAGCTTCACAACCATCATGTAACTTTTAACTATTAATGGTCGTCAGTATGATCACAGTATTATTTTTTTAAGGGGTATTACATCCGTATTAACTCATCATTAACAAAATCGCGACCATAATGATAAAGGCAATTATTACACTTATCACAGCTTGTGTTATTTACAGCAACAGACTATTGTCATAAGAATATAAACATTCGCTGTTCTCGTCAAACATTCTTCCTCTCTCGTCCACAGCCGCCATTGCAAGTCCCAGTGACGTCACAGACTCTCATTAAGCATTCAATCTTTTCTATCATCTATTAATTAATTCATATCATTTATAATCGGGAAACGAAACGCGCGCCTCCATCCGGGGGGGATTCATCAGCCTCCCTCGAAACTGAAACGCCGCGGACACTGGCTTGAATAATTAGTTATTTCCAGCTTGTTCGGACTAACGCAGAAAATGTCCCTCCAATGAGTGCTCTTCACGGGGAGTTATATCCACGCAGGTGCTGACAGACTTGAAAACTCGCCGGACACTCTCTCTCGCCGCCAGCCATTCGAGCTAATGGGATTGAGCCGGGAGTTGGCACACTGTTGGCTGATAATAAAGCAAGGGAGCAAAATTCGGCCTTTAACCCCCCCCCAAAAAAAAAAAAAAAAAAAAAAAAACATTTACGAAAACGAGAAACAGACGCGACCCGAGTGTGAGGGACTTTTTCATAGAAGTGCGTCGAAAAGCTTGCTTAATGCTTCATGATCACGCTTCAGAATTGTTCACATACGGGCTCCGTTGTGTTTATTGTTGCTGCGAATTGTTTAGGACTTAAAACTTCATCAGTACTGAGTGAATATACTTAGATATGAACGGGTAGGGTGTGTTTTTTTTTTTTTTTTTTTTTTTTTTTTTTTTTTTTTTTTTTTTTGGATACGCAGAAATGAATTGGGTCTTTGTTAACATTACACTTGTCATTATCATCTTCACTACGATTGCTACGATTGCTGATACTTGAATTAGAAAATACAGATCACATGCCACGGAGAAGACCTACGTTTCCGACCTGTTTTGTGGCGAGGCTAAGCAACAACCACACTTCATATACAGTAAGTGAATACAATATGCAATGTCAGACCTCATGATTTAGGATATGTCGATTAAGTATCAATATATCAATACAAAGGCGGTCCAGGATTTTCGAATACAGCTGCACATTATACCACGACTTTTAAATGTTAGAAAGAGAGAGAGAGAGAGGGGGGGGGGGAGAGAGGGAGAGAGGGATAGAGGGATAGAGGGATAGAGGGATAGAGGGAGAGGGAGAGGGAGAGGGAGAGGGAGAGGGAGAGGGAGAGAGAGAGAGAGAGAGAGAGAGAGAGAGAGAGAGAGAGAGGGAGGGAGAGAGAGAGAGGGAGAGAGAGATTGAGAGAGGGAGGGAGGGAGAGAGAGAGAGAGAGGGAGGGAGGGAGGGAGGGAGGGAGGAAGAGAGAGAGAGAGAGAGAGAGAGAGAGATAAATAGACAGAAAGAGAGAGAGAGAGAGAGAGAGAGTTAAAATTTTCATTTATGGTAAACAGAGCTTAAACGAAACGTGAAACAGCTGATACTTAAATTAGAAATATATACAGATCACATGAAACGGAAGAGAAGAGGACCTATTGTGGTGAGCCTCGTTCGTTATATACAGTAAGTGAATGAAATATGCAATTTCAGACCTTATGATTTAGGATACGTCGATTAAGTGTCAATATCCTTACAGTGCAAAAAAGCTCCAGGATATTCGAAGACTGTTATACATTATACCGCGACTTTTAAATGTTCTCTTTAATGGCGTCTAGACAGGAAGCAGAGAGCAATAAGTGTAACCCAAATTAGTGTTTTAAAATTGCTAAAAAAAACATATATATTTTAACCATTCCATCATTTTCATTATTATTATTATTACTACTAGTCATTATAATTATTGGAACAAATACATAATCGTAATCATCACTATCATCATTATCATCCTATGATTCAGATTTTATTTCAATGTAAGCATATGATAAAATGTATTGATAAGCTCATAAACGGATGAAAAATTGAACGTAAAAAATCAGATACTTTCAGAACAAAATGTTCCTTATTCACCCGCGGTCAACAAGAACGATCAGTCAGTGCGTTCAGAATTGAGAGAAATGGACAGTCAGTGCATTCAGAATTGAGAGAAATGAACAGTCAGTGCATTCAGAATCAAGAGAAATGAACAGTCAGTGCATTCCGAATATAGAGAAATGAACAGTCAGTGCATTCAGAATTGAGAGAAATGAACAGTCAGTGCATTCCGAATCGAGAGAAATGAACAGTCAATGCGTTCAGAATTGAGAGAAATGAACAGTTAGTGCATTCCGAATCGAGAGAAATGAACAGTCAATGCGTTCAGAATTGAGAGAAATGAACAGTTAGTGCATTCAGAATCGAGAGAAATGGACAGTCAGTGCATTCAGAATCGAGAGAAATGAACAGTCAGTGCATTCAGAATCGAGAGAAATGAACAGTAAGTGCATTCAGAATTGAGAGAAATGAACAGTCAGTGCATTCAGAATTGAGAGAAATGAACAGTCAGTGCATTCAGAATCGAGAGAAATGAACAGTCAGTGCGTTCAGAATCGAGAGAAATGAACAGTCAGTGCATTCAGAATTGAGACAAATGAACAGTCAGTGCATTCAGAATTGAGAGAAATGAACAGTCAGTGCATTCAGAATTGAGAGAAATGAACAGTCAGTGCATTCAGAATCAAGAGAAATGAAGAGTCAGTGCATTCAGAATTGAGACAAATGAACAGTCAGTGCATTCAGAATTGAGACAAATGAACAGTCAGTGCATTCAGAATTGAGACAAATGAACAGTCAGTGCATTCAGAATCAAGAGAAATGGACAGTCAGTGCATTCAGAATCGAGAGAAATTAACAGTCAGTGCGTTCAGAATCAAGAGAAATGGACAGTCAGTGCATTCAGAATCGAGAGAAATGAACAGTCAGTGCGTTCAGAATCAAGAGAAATGGACAGTCAGTGCATTCAGAATCAAGAGAAATGAACAGTCAGTGCATTCAGAACTGAGAGAAATGAACAGTCAGTGCATTCAGAATCAAGAGAAATGAACAGTCAGTGCATTCAGAACTGAGAGAAATTAACAGTCAGTGCATTCAGAATCGAGAGAAATGAACAGTCAGTGCATTCAGAATTGAGAGAAATGAACAGTCAGTGCGTTCAGAATCAAGAGAAATGAAAAGTCAGTGCATTCAGAATTGAGAGAAATGAAAAGTCAGTGCATTCCGAATCGAGAGAAATGAACAGTCAAAGCATTCAGAACTGAGAGAAATGAACAGTCAGTGCATTCAGAATTGAGAGAAATGGACAGTCAGTGCATTCAGAATCGAGAGAAATGGACAGTCAGTGCATTCAGAATCGAGAGAAATGAACAGTCAGTGCATTCAGAATTGAGAGAAATGAAAAGTCAGTGCATTCCGAATCGAGAGAAATGAACAGTCAAAGCATTCAGAATCGAGAGAAATGAACAGTCAGTGCATTCAGAATTGAGAGAAATGGACAGTCAGTGCGTTCAGAATCGAGAGAAATGAACAGTCAGTGCGTTCAGAATTGAGAGAAATGAACAGTCAGTGCATTCAGAATCAAGAGAAATGAACAGACAGTGCATTCAGAATTGAGAGAAATGGACAGTCAGTGCATTCCGAATCGAGAGAAATGAACAGTCAGTGCATTCAGAATTGAGAGAAATGAACAGACAGTGCATTCAGAATTGAGAGAAATGGACAGTCAGTGCATTCAGAATTGAGAGAAATGAACAGTCAGTGCATTCAGAATCAAGAGAAATGAACAGACAGTGCATTCAGAATTGAGAGAAATGGACAGTCAGTGCATTCAGAATTGAGAGAAATGAACAGTCAGTGCATTCAGACTTGAGAGAAATGAACAGACAGTGCATTCAGAATTGAGAGAAATGGACAGTCAGTGCATTCAGAATCGAGAGAAATGAACAGTCAGTGCGTTCAGAATCAAGAGAAATGGACAGTCAGTGCATTCAGAATCGAGAGAAATGAACAGTCAGTGCGTTCAGAATCAAGAGAAATGGACAGTCAGTGCATTCAGAATCGAGAGAAATGAACAGTCAGTGCGTTCAGAATCAAGAGAAATGGACAGTCAGTGCATTCAGAATCAAGAGAAATGAACAGTCAGTGCATTCAGAACTGAGGGAAATTAACAGTCAGTGCATTCAAAATTGAGAGAAATGGACAGACAGTGCGTTCAGAATCAAGAGAAATGGACAGTCAGTGCATTCAGAATTGAGAGAAATGAACAGTCAGTGCATTCCGAATCGAGAGAAATGGACAGTCAGTGCATTCAGAATCGAGAGAAATGAACAGTCAGTGCATTCCGAATCGAGAGAAATGGACAGTCAGTGCATTCAGAATCAAGAGAAATGAACAGTCAGTGCATTCAGAATCGAGAGAAATGGACAGTCAGTGCATTCAGAATCGAGAGAAATGGACAGTCAGTGCATTCAGAATCAAGAGAAATGAACAGTCAGTGCGTTTAGAATCAAGAGAAATGGACAGTCAGTGCATTCAGAATCGAGAGTAATGAACAGTCAGTGCATTCAGAATCGAGAGAAATGGACAGTCAGTGCATTCAGAATCGAGAGAAATGGACAGTCAGTGCATTCAGAATCGAGAGAAATGGACAGTCAGTGCGTTCAGAATCAAGAGAAATGAACAGTCAGTACATTCAGAATCAAGAGAAATGAACAGTCAGTGCATTCAGAATCAAGAGAAATGAACAGTCAGTGCATTCAGAATCGAGAGAAATGAACAGTCAGTGCATTCAGAATTGAGAGAAATGAACAGTCAGTGCATTCAGAATTGAGAGAAATGGACAGTCAGTGCATTCAGAATCGAGAGAAATGGACAGTCAGTGCATTCAGAATTGAGAGAAATGAAGAGTCAGTGCATTCAGAATCAAGAGAAATGAACAGTCAGTGCATTCAGAATCGAGAGAAATGAACAGTCAGTGCATTCAGAATTGAGAGAAATGGACAGTCAGTGCATTCAGAATCGAGAGAAATGGACAGTCAGTGCATTCAGAATCAAGAGAAATGGACAGTCAGTGCATTCAGAATCGAGATAAATGAACAGTCAGTGCATTCAGAATCGAGAGAAATGAACAGTCAGTGCATTCAGAATCGAGAGAAATGGACAGTCAGTGCGTTCAGAATCGAGAGAAATGGACAGTCAGTGCATTCAGAATCGAGAGAAATGGACAGTCAGTGCGTTCAGAATCGAGAGAAATGGACAGTCAGTGCATTCAGAATCGAGAGAAATGGACAGTCAGTGCATTCAGAATCGAGAGAAATGGACAGTCAGTGCATTCAGAATCAAGAGAAATGGACAGTCAGTGCATTCAGAATCGAGAGAAATGGACAGTCAGTGCATTCAGAATCGAGAGAAATGGACAGTCAGTGCATTCAGAATCGAGAGAAATGAACAGTCAGTGCATTCAGAATCGAGAGAAATGGACAGTCAGTGCATTCAGAATCGAGAGAAATGGACAGTCAGTGCATTCAGAATCGAGAGAAATGGACAGTCAGTGCATTCAGAATCGAGAGAAATGGACAGTCAGTGCATTCAGAATCGAGAGAAATGGACAGTCAGTGCATTCAGAATCGAGAGAAATGGACAGTCAGTGCATTCAGAATCGAGAGAAATGGACAGTCAGTGCATTCAGAATCGAGAGAAATGGACAGTCAGTGCATTCAGAATCGAGAGAAATGAACAGTCAGTGCATTCAGAATCGAGAGAAATGGACAGTCAGTGCATTCAGAATCGAGAGAAATGAACAGTCAGTGCATTCAGAATCGAGAGAAATGGACAGTCAGTGCATTCAGAATCGAGAGAAATGGACAGTCAGTGCATTCAGAATCGAGAGAAATGGACAGTCAGTGCATTCAGAATCGAGAGAAATGGACAGTCAGTGCATTCAGAATCAAGAGAAATGGACAGTCAGTGCGTTCAGAATCAAGAGAAATGGACAGTCAGTGAAATTCAGAATCGAGAGAAATGGACAGTCAGTGAAATTCAGAATCGAGAGAAATGGACAGTCAGTGCATTCAGAATCGAGAGAAATGGACAGTCAGTGCATTCAGAATCAAGAGAAATGGACAGTCAGTGAAATTCAGAATCGAGAGAAATGGACAGTCAGTGAAATTCAGAATCGAGAGAAATGGACAGTCAGTGCATTCAGAATCGAGAGAAATGGACAGTCAGTGCATTCAGAATCGAGAGAAATGGACAGTCAGTGCATTCAGAATCGAGAGAAATGGACAGTCAGTGCATTCAGAATCGAGAGAAATGGACAGTCAGTGCATTCAGAATTGAGAGAAATGGACAGTCAGTGCATTCAGAATCAAGAGAAATGGACAGTCAGTGAAATTCAGAATCGAGAGAAATGGACAGTCAGTGCATTCAGAATCGAGAGAAATGAACAGTCAGTGCATTCAGAATCGAGAGAAATGGACAGTCAGTGCATTCAGAATCGAGAGAAATGGACAGTCAGTGCATTCAGAATCGAGAGAAATGGACAGTCAGTGAAATTCAGAATCGAGAGAAATGGACAGTCAGTGCATTCAGAATCGAGAGAAATGAACAGTCGGTGCATTCAGAATCGAGAGAAATGGACAGTCAGTGCATTCAGAATCGAGAGAAATGGACAGTCAGTGCATTCAGAATCGAGAGAAATGGACAGTCAGTGCATTCAGAATCGAGAGAAATGGACAGTCAGTGAAATTCAGAATCGAGAGAAATGGACAGTCAGTGCATTCAGAATCGAGAGAAATGGACAGTCAGTGCATTCAGAATCAAGAGAAATGGACAGTCAGTGAAATTCAGAATCGAGAGAAATGGACAGTCAGTGAAATTCAGAATCGAGAGAAATGGACAGTCAGTGCATTCAGAATCGAGAGAAATGGACAGTCAGTGCATTCAGAATCGAGAGAAATGGACAGTCAGTGCATTCAGAATCGAGAGAAATGGACAGTCAGTGCATTCAGAATCGAGAGAAATGGACAGTCAGTGCATTCAGAATTGAGAGAAATGGACAGTCAGTGCATTCAGAATCAAGAGAAATGGACAGTCAGTGAAATTCAGAATCGAGAGAAATGGACAGTCAGTGCATTCAGAATCGAGAGAAATGAACAGTCAGTGCATTCAGAATCGAGAGAAATGGACAGTCAGTGCATTCAGAATCGAGAGAAATGGACAGTCAGTGCATTCAGAATCGAGAGAAATGGACAGTCAGTGAAATTCAGAATCGAGAGAAATGGACAGTCAGTGCATTCAGAATCGAGAGAAATGAACAGTCGGTGCATTCAGAATCGAGAGAAATGGACAGTCAGTGAAATTCAGAATTGAGAGAAATGGACAGTCAGTGCATTCAGAATCGAGAGAAATGGACAGTCAGTGCATTCAGAATCGAGAGAAATGGACAGTCAGTGAAATTCAGAATCGAGAGAAATGGACAGTCAGTGCATTCAGAATCGAGAGAAATGAACAGTCGGTGCATTCAGAATCGAGAGAAATGGACAGTCAGTGCATTCAGAATTGAGAGAAATGAACAGTCGGTGCATTCAGAATCGAGAGAAATGGACAGTCAGTGCATTCAGAATCGAGAGAAATGGACAGTCAGTGCATTCAGAATCGAGAGAAATGGACAGTCAGTGCATTCAGAATCGAGAGAAATGAACAGTCAGTGAAATTCAGAATCAAGAGAAATGGACAGTCAGTGCATTCAGAATTGAGAGAAATGAACAGTCAGTGCATTCAGAATCGAGAGAAATGGACAGTCAGTGCATTCAGAATTGAGAGAAATGAACAGTCAGTGCATTCAGAATTGAGAGAAATGGACAGTCAGTGCATTCAGAATCGAGAGAAATGAACAGTCAGTGCATTCAGAATCAAGAGAAATGAACAGTCAGTGCATTCAGAATCGAGAGAAATGGACAGTCAGTGCATTCAGAATCGAGAGAAATGGACAGTCAGTGCATTCAGAATCGAGAGAAATGAACAGTCAGTGCATTCAGAATCGAGAGAAATGAACAGTCAGTGAAATTCAGAATCAAGAGAAATGAACAGTCAGTGCATTCAGAATCGAGAGAAATGGACAGTCAGTGCATTCAGAATCGAGAGAAATGGACAGTCAGTGCATTCAGAATCAAGAGAAATGAACAGTCAGTGCATTCAGAATCGAGAGAAATGAACAGTCAGTGAAATTCAGAATCGAGAGAAATGAACAGTCAGTGCATTCAGAATCGAGAGAAATGAATAGTCAGTGCATTCAGAATCAAGAGAAATGAACAGTCAGTGCATTCAGAATCGAGAGAAATGAACAGTCAATGCATTCAGAATCGAGAGAAATGAACAGTCAGTGAAATTCAGAATCGAGAGAAATGGACAGTCAGTGCATTCAGAATCAAGAGAAATGGACAGTCAGTGCATTCAGAATCGAGAGAAATGAACAGTCAGTGCATTCAGAATCAAGAGAAATGAACAGTCAGTGCATTCAGAATCGAGAGAAATGAACAGTCAATGCATTCAGAATCGAGAGAAATGAACAGTCAGTGCATTCAGAATCATGAGAAATGAACAGTCAGTGCATTCAGAATCGAGAGAAATGGACAGTCAGTGCATTCAGAATCAAGAGAAATGAACAGTCAGTGCATTCAGAATCGAGAGAAATGGACAGTCAGTGCATTCAGAATCGAGAGAAATGAACAGTCAGTGCATTCAGAATCAAGAGAAATGAACAGTCAGTGCATTCAGAATCGAGAGAAATGGACAGTCAGTGCATTCAGAATCGAGAGAAATGAACAGTCAGTGCATTCAGAATCAAGAGAAATGAACAGTCAGTGCATTCAGAATCGAGAGAAATGGACAGTCAGTGCATTCAGAATCAAGAGAAATGAACAGTCAGTGCATTCAGAATCGAGAGAAATGGACAGTCAGTGCATTCAGAATCGAGAGAAATGAACAGTCAGTGCATTCAGAATCAAGAGAAATGAACAGTCAGTGCATTCAGAATCGAGAGAAATGGACAGTCAGTGCATTCAGAATCGAGAGAAATGAACAGTCAGTGCATTCAGAATCAAGAGAAATGAACAGTCAGTGCATTCAGAATCGAGAGAAATGAACAGTCAATGCATTCAGAATCGAGAGAAATGAACAGTCAGTGCATTCAGAATTGAGAGAAATGAACAGTCAGTGCATTCAGAATCAAGAGAAATGAACAGTCAGTGCATTCCGAATCGAGAGAAATGAACAGTCAGTGCATTCAGAATCGAGAGAAATGAACAGTCAGTGCATTCAGAATCAAGAGAAATGAACAGTCAGTGCATTACGAATCGAGAGAAATGAACAGTCAGTGCATTCCGAACCAAGAAAAATGAACAGTCAGTGCATTCAGAATCGAGAGAAATGGACAGTCAGTGCATTCAGAATTGAGAGAAATGGAGTCAGTGCATTCAGAATCGAGAGAAATGAACAGTCAGAGCATTCAGAATCGAGAGAAATGAACAGTCAGTGCATTCAGAATCGAGAGAAATGGACAGTCAGTGCATTC
>NC_091579.1:28830223-28842173 GCF_042767895.1 Penaeus vannamei
TAGATTTGAATAAAATGGTATCATCTAACAGTATTACATTATGCATAAAGTAATATACTTTGATTTTTTGCAATTAATACTAAACTATACAGTTTCTTTTTTTTTCTATTTTCAATTTTTTACATTTTTATAACAAGCCTAAGAGAAAATCTACTGTGTAACCTACAAGCCAAACTTTTTATTATATGAAGGTAAGAATTACTGTTTAACACTTTTCAAGTTCATTAATTTCTTTTTTTTTCCTTTCTTAAAATGTAGTCCTTTTCATACCAGCTAGAGCCATCCTTTACCTCTACTTCACACTAAATACAGATAATGTCACAGATGAATATAATGATATATTACAAAAAACCTTCATATCTGAGAGACTAGCTCCTCCTTTCCTAACGATCAGGTATTCTTTTAGACTACATAAAAAAGTACCACACTTCACCCAATTTTTTATTCTCATGTTTGAGCTGTGACAGATTGGGTCCTCTCATCTCCTAACAATCAGATGTTCTTTAAGACTAGATAAAAAAAAAAGTACCACACTTACTTCACGCAGTTCATTATTCTCAGTTTTGAGCTTAAGTACATGCTGGATCTTCTGTTTATGATTCTGGTGACCCAGGAGTGTGGCATACTGCTTGCTTAGCTTATCAACCTCCTCCTTTGCTGCTGAGCTACGAGACAGTAGACTAGCCTTTTCCACCTCATAGGCATCCAATTGTTCCTGAAAGTATAGTGAAATAAATAATGGCATAAAAACATACAGACAACAAAAAATGGCTTTGCTATTACGAATTTATGTAAAAGTTCTCTCCAATTCCTATCTTTTTTCAAACATACTTACTCTGAATGGTTCAATCATCTTCTCAAGATGTTGGAATTTGTTTTTCCAGGAATTCAACTCTTCAAGCAGTTCTCCATTTGTATCTCTCAGTTCTTTAATATCAACTTCTAAGGTAGAAGTTACCCTTGACACTTCAGCTTCCTTCTCCTCTTTGTGTACAATCTCCAGTCTGTAAAGCAATAATTTTTCTCCTATTACCTGGTACCAAAGGAAGTGTGTGACATTACTAGAATACAGGTTATTTTACATATCAGAGCAGTAATTTTTTTAAACGCTGAAGGGTCAGTACCTGGATAAACGTTTTTTGGTGTTATCAAGGGACTCCTTCAGAGTTGATATAGTAAGAGCAGCCTCTTCTTTGTCTTGGGCAAGTTTTTCCTCATTCTCTTCCAGCTGTTGAATGCGAGTCTCACATTTCACAAGTGCTGACTGTTTCTCCTCAAGGCTCTGTTACAAAAATAGAAATCCATATTAATATATATTAAAAAACTTTAAAACTGGATCATCTATTGCTACTTCCTCTTCACTAAGTTATCATTTTCTCATACACTGCATAGTCCTACCATACTACTTATACAAACCAACCTTATATAGTGACTGAATTTCTTCACGTTTGCTTCCCAAGGTAGTGTTAAGATCATCTAACATGCTGTCCTTTGACGACAATGTTTTATTCATGCCTTCAACTTCCTGCTTGGATCTGCCCAGACTGGTTTCTAATGCCTTCATTTCTTCCTGATGGGATTCTAATGTTCGACTTGTTGCAAAATACTTCTCCTTCAGTTCATCTACCTCGTTGGTCTTTTCCACAAGTGAAGTCTATTAATAAAATAAATAAACAAGTGTAAGAAAGTATTGTTAGCAAGAACAAAATAATCTGCAGTAAATGCCACAAATGTAAAAATCACACAGACTATAGCAAACCATATAATTTCAACACTCATACCTGAAGATTTTTTAGTTGGTCTTCATAACCTTCATAAGTTTTCTTTAATTCCACTAATTCTGTAGCAGCCTGGGTTGCTGAGGAAGATTTTTCTTCTAGCTGTTTCTCATAGGACTTGGTCAGTTTCAACTTCTCGTCCTCAAGGTAAGATACTTGATCTTCCAAGTCTGTTACCTATGTAAAAAACATGTACATTGTAACTACAAGCTCTATAATTTTACCATTTTGATAATAACTATCTCATCAATTATAAAGGAAAGAAAAGAAAAAAAGCCAAAAATATTAATTATATGTAAATCAAATACATGGATTAAGCATGAACAAGTAGTAGTCTCTACTTACCTTTGTTTTATAGTTATTGAGGTGGTCTTCAGTCTCCTTCAAGTGGTTCTCTAGGTCGGCAATTCTTGACCTCAGAGTTACTCGCTCCTCTTCCATTTCTCTCTCTAGGGTCGACATTTGAAGATGTAACTGAGCAATGGAGTCTTCTTTGGTTTCTACGGTAGTTTCCAGATTGTCACGAAGGGTTGTCAGGTGCTGCTTTTCCTCCCGTAGGGCTTCAATACACTGCTGCATCTCCACTACTGCTTGAGATTTCTTTCTCATGTCAATCTAAAAATTGAGGGGAAGGATCAAATCAAAATCAAATATACAATTCAAAAGCAAAAAATGCATATGAGAAAGACATTTTCAGAATTTACAAGTAAAAGTTCCAATATCTCACCTTTAGTTGAGTTATCTGTGTGCAAAATCCTTCATTTGAGGTCTGAAGGCTGGAAATTTCCTTCTCAGCTGTTGCTGCAGCCTCTTGGGCATTTTTGACTTCTCGTTCCAACCGGTCCTCTAGATCTCTATTTTCAGCCTCCTCACATGCTGTAAAAGGTGGTTAAAGTAAGCAACAAGAAAAAGAGAGGAATAAAAAGCAAAGAGAAGTGGTGTAAGTATAAAACAATCAAATACAAATGAAGTTTTTTTTTTCAAGTTCCCAAATTTACAAATATACTCTCAACTTCATAAAAAGAAATCTTGTATGGGATACTTTAGCTCTGCCAAGGATCTGTGAAGACTTGCTTATAATATCTGGACTTAATCTTTAGTATTAATTCACCAGACAAGGACATCATTTTATAAATGGTCTTTGCTCTAAGTTTGAATTCAGTACCTTTGATTTAACAATTTCTTTTTTGAAAATGACTTGCCTGACAGTAGGTTTAGCAATGTCAATATACTGTACAGTAAGCCTCATAACTGAACTCACCAAGAGCATCTTCCAGGTTGGTATACTTTTGCACCAGATCCTTCAAGTTGAGTTCCATGGTTTTATGCTCTTCTTTATAATGGCCAAGTTCTTCTTTTAAGGTCTGGATATCTCTCTCCGAAGCCATACGAAGAAGATTCTCCCTTTCCAGCTCTTCTGAAGTTTGGGTAAGTGCTCTGCGTGTAGCCTCATGTTCCAACAAAGATTCTGAATATTTGATGCCCAAATCATCAAGGTCATTTTGTATCCTATTCACCCTGTAAAATACTTTTGGTTTAGTTTGTTTCACACACAAAAAATAATAATAATAAATAAAAAAATAATAAGAAAATAAAAATAAAAATAGATAAATAAATAGAATAAAATATGGTGGAATACATATAGACAATTTTAGTATTCCAAACTTCAATGAATCTATTATTAGTCACCGTTAGTTTATTATTTTTGCATATATTCAGAAGAAAATGGCATATCACAAAAATAGAGAGTTAAACTGGTATCTAACTGGTATCAAACAAATTTTCAAAATAAAAAACAATGAATTACTGGACCAAACAGAAAATCTTTCTGCATACCTCGCTATATGTTCAGCCTCCCTGTCGCTAATCTCAGCCATGAGTTCCACCACCTTCTCTTCTAATTGATGATTATTATCTTCCAGCTGAGTTGCTTTACTTTCCAAATTTGCTAAGGATTCTTCACGGGACTGAAGGGCAGCTTTTACAGATGTCAGCTCTTCATCCAATTTCTGAATCTGTTTGGATGATGAAAATATTTTAGATTTTAAAAATACATAACAGCTATTTTGCTATTTGCTGGGCATTAAAAACATATAAAGTTATGCTGCTACATCTACTACTACTATTAAAAATACAAACCTGTGTTTCCTTGGCTTTTAACTGCTCCTCAATCTTAGTGGTTTCATTACTTTGTTGCTCTACTTGTCCTTGCAAAATGCTGGTTTCATTGAGCTTTTGACTAACCTGAAATTAATGACAATGTTATCATTCTCAATACAAGATTACTCTGCATTAAATACAGCCATTTTGCTTCAAGAGTTTAGGAAAGAATCCTTCTAAATATAGAGAACAGATCCCAAAGGACATAAAATATCAACTAAGCCTCTTGAAGTATCTTATCTGTCATTTAAAAGAATTATCACTTAAATGCTAATTAATTTTACCTCATTCTTCAATGTTGTAATAAGCTCTTCTTTGGCCTCAATATCATAATCCTTTGCACTGATAGTTGCCTTCAGTGTAAGAACTTGATTGAGTTGAACTTCTGCATCTTGCTGGAGATCCAGAGCTACTTGACGTGCAGTTTCAAGATCTTCTTCTAAAGTTTTAATTTTTGTGGATGACTCTGAAACCTGTGACATTCAGTTAATAATTATGGTATAAAATTAAACTAGATTCAAACTGCCTACTGATGAGATTACAATCATTAAACTATACTACTGCTTGTAGAAACAGGAATGACCTTAGTATATGATAATTATATAATAAGGTCTGTAAAGCACAAAAAATAAAAATAAGATGGTTTATCTACCTCTGCCTCTCGTGATGCAATTTCTTTTTCTAGGAACTGCTGGACAACCTCTTTTTCCTTTATCTGCACTTCTAGATGCTTAATTCTCTCATTTAGCTCTGCTGTTCGCTTCCTTTCTGCCTCAAGCGTTGCTACCACACTCTCCTTCTCTTTGTTAACTTCATCAAGCTTTGTTTCAACTTCTCGAATACTTTGTTCTAGTTTGTTTACCTGGAATTATGGTTATATATATATACACTTGCATATACAAACACAAAACACGACATTGTGAACTGATTACTGTAAAAACATAGAAAGTGGGATGGAATTTTATTTTCAGATAATTATTTTCTATATTCTTTTCAGAAAAGCTAAATAAATTGAGTTAAACATTAGTTACCGGCTTACCTCTTGTGCTCTTTGATTAAGCTCCTCTTCCAACATAGATTCCATGAATTCCTTTTCCTTCGTCATCATACTTAGGTCAGAAACAGTGGTTTCAAGGCAGGAAATCTTGCTCTTTCTTTCACTTACTTCTTCTTGCAGGGAAGAAATAGTCTTTTCATATTCTGTAACCTATAAAATAAAGGAAATACATATAATATGATAAGGAAAGTTTTGACATAATGCACTGCTGACTTCTTACACAGACGACTGAGTCTGTGTAGTCACCGAGGAGTCATTTGTCAAGCCTACTAGAACTAATCAATTTTACTGCTTAAATTTTCTGAACAACATAACAGCAATATTATCAGCATTTATAAGACCCATGCTATTAATAATATTTGTAGTAGCACTAGTAACAAGGACAATATAAATGATTGTAAAAGCATTAACAATGGTAACTGAGAAAGAAAGAAAAAAAGAAAAAAATAAAGAAAGATAGAAAAAGAAAGAAAAATAATAATAAAGACATAAGGAAAGAAAAAACAAAAGCATGATGGACATGCATGTTCCTAACACCAATGGGTTCCAGAAAAAAATTTAAGGTAGGACTGTGGGACAAAGGAAGGATAAAAATAAACAGATAGAAACAATAAAAAAGAGAGCAGAAACAAGTAAAATACAATAATTACCTTCACATTAAGGTTAGCAAGGCTACCATTTAAAAGTTCAATTTCAATATCCTTCTTGGCAAGTATTTCTTTGTTCATCTCTCTCTCTTCCACCTGGTCCTTGATCAGAGCTTCATATTTGGCTACAATGTCCCGTACCCGATTTTCTGCATCATCACGTTCTACAAAGCTGTTTTGAACCTATTAAATAATATACACTTATTAATATACAGGCTGTAAAATCTGGTTCATTTATATTCCAAACTGTAATTCTCAACTCCAAACATTTGCAGACCGCAGCAAATGCCTCCTATTTGATAACAACAAAATTTTCTTACCTCTTCCTCCAGTTGCTCTGCCTTTGCCCTATAAAGCTCCATCTGGTCATGGAAACTCTGCCCTTCGACCACCACTTCATCTAATTGCAGTTGTAGTTCTGCTATTAAGTCATCCTTCACCATGACGGATGCTTCAAGGTTATCCCTTAGGAGAGTCAGGTGGTCTATCTGCTCCTTGAGGTTTTGAACTTCCTCTTCAGAGAGAGATTTTTGCTCTGCCGACTCCTATTGAAATAAAGTTAAACAGTTAAACTATAACAAGCAAAGCAGTACACACTAAGTCGAAGATTAGAAAAGGAATATCATAGTATAGTACATACTAGCAAATTAAAAATATTAAGCCCATGCTGTCCAAACATGCTCAATAGTATTCTAAAGTTCATTTACAAATAAATGTAAGCACACCTCTAGCTGCCTCAATTGCAGTTGGAGTCCTGACCGTTCATCCGTCAAACGTGAAATCATATGCTGAGATTCAGTCAATTCTTTTCTGATTACCTGAATCTGATCATTTAATTTCATAACTTCCTCTCCTTTATCTCCATTACCACTTTCTATTCCAAGGGGGAAAAAAATACATATATATATATATGAGACATAGTCAAAGTAATATTCAGATTCATACAAACTGCAATATCATAATATAAACAAACATCTAAATCTACAAAAAATTAATATATATTACCTAACAATACTTTCAGTTCCTCATTCTGTTGTTTTAACTGCAAGACCTCCTCCTCACTTTCACGAAGTTTTGAAATTTTCAACTCCAGATCACCTTTCTCCCTGAGAATTAGAATACATGCAGTTAGAAGGCGGAAAAAATCAATCAATCAATACACTTCCCCCAAAAGAGTAATGGAGGGAAAAAAATGTTCTAGAGTGTAAAGTCTAATCCACTTCAAATTATCATGTGCTGTTCATGCAAGATTCATGCATAATCTAACAAGTAAAACTAACATTGTAGATGTTCATCATTAACCGACATACAATTACAATATGCCCTTCACCATTTTTCCTCCCCAATTTATCAGGACAAATATTAAAGCAAACAAATTCAAAGAATAATGTAACTTACTAAACTATTCACTATCATAATGTGTTAAAACATCAGAATATTGTAATAACTGTTTCAAGAACCCATAGATATATATTAATTACAGGAATGAGCTTTTAGTGTCTATTTACTCACATTTTATATCCAGATATGCAAACCTATACACAGAAGAACAAGTGTTACAACTGGTAACGCATAATGCCAAGATATTTACAATCATCAGGTAGTTGAATGTATGAACCAAAAACTAGTCAATATTGTGATTTCAAATAGCTTTAACAATGATATTAGGAACATTCTTTTCAAATGAATATGACAAGTTGAAAAAATATTTTAGGAACTTGAAGCATCTTTAGATACAACTAAATATTGATCTTTTAAGCACAAATTAGTACTATAGTGGCATCATAAAATGTATCTAGTACATGCAAACTACAGAAATATAAAATAAAGTGATTACTTACTTTTTTAGTTTTTCGTGTTCAGTTTCATTAATTTCACTTGCAGTAATTTTGTTATTTAACGTCATCAGCCTGTAATAAAGGGAAATAATCAACTTAAGAGTATTTTCTTATAACCTGAAAATTATTTACATTTTCTAAAACTAAGCCGTTTCTGCTAATGGTTAAAAGTTATCGCAGAATCATGATAGTACAGAGAAAATAAGATTATGTAAAGGCTATGAAATGAAACTTACTGCTCTTCTAGCTGGGATATAAGAGTCTTCATTCTATCTCTTTCCTGCATAAGCTCTCGAATTTGATCTTGTAGCTCATCCCCTCGAGGATCTTTGTCTACCAATCTGCCATGTACAGACTTTGCAGAGGCAGAGCGGGAGAGTCGTGTGTGTTTTGGTGGCTGTAAAAAAGTGAAGGAAAAAAATATATAATTACATCCAAATGTTTAGACACCAACGCAAGGACATGTTTCACATTAACACTCTCGACAATGGAGGGAGCTGAAAAGGTAAACATTCTTTTATTCTTTAATAACCCCAGATTCAGTAGTAGTAAAAGGAAGTGATATATTCAATATATCACTGAAAGTGGGCTTCAGTAATCCAAAAATAATACGAGATTAATCATTCACAAGTACAATTCAAAAGACAAGTATATCTTACACTGAGAAACACCCCGCCTCCTGACACAGATGAACCGCTGGAACATGTTGATGAATTGAGCCGGGATGACGATGTAGATCTCTTCTGGCTGGGGGAGTTACCCTGAGAGCAATAAGCTCCAGGTCCTGGTGTGACCTGCAACAGACCAATGTTACACACATCAGCACTTACATCAAGCAGACAAATAGTTTCTAGTTAATATCATTAAGGCAGACTGGCAGTTTGAGAGTAATGGGACTACTGAATTTATTATTAAAGATCTGTATACATACTTGAAGACATTTTTATACAGTTAGTGACCTAGACAGAAGCCTAGATATCAAATTTGAAAGAGAATAGAACTTTGGAATCTTAAGAAAATTCTACTAAAAAGGCAGAACTTTCCAGATCATTCTTACCCCTTTGCATTGACACAGAAATCAAGTGTTATAATATATATATATATATATATATATATATATATATATATATATATATATATATTATATATATATATATATATATATATATATATATATATATATATATATATATATATATTATATATATATATTATATGTATGTATGCAAGTGAATATATACATGTGTGTATGTGTCATTTCATGTGTATAGATGCCAGTATAACACATGACATTTGGAGAGAATTCCCTCTGGATATAACTTTAACCTTTTAGTACATGAAACTCTTAAATTTAGCATCAGTATTAAATTACACATATGGTTTTATTACAAAATCTTCAGAGAAAGAAATCTTTTGACATATGGCAACACTTTAAGAAATAAAAAACATGCATGACAAGTACAACTACTGGTCTGATTTTGCCTTTCCCCAATTCATTACCTCTTTCTATCCCATTGAAAATACATAGAAACCTTCACCTAGCACCGCTGCATGCAAACCTATATTCACCTGAAAAATTCACAAAAGTATGCTTGCTTGCTACGTACTTTTGTCCGCCTGAAATTCCAACACTCCATTTTAAAGCACCGGTGTTGAGCTAAACAGGATCTTTTGAAGTTGATGACCTTGGAGAGAGGCAAGACTCTCACACAACTCTGGCTCCTACCACTAGAGGGAACCCACTCAAGTGCTAAATTTAAATAGGAATACTTACATCTTTACTATCCTTCCACCTCTCAGATCTGGTTAGGGTCACAGCAGCTCCCGCGCTCTTGTCAATTTTCGGGTTGTATTTTGTTGGAGGAGGAGCACAACCTAAAATAATTTATCAATTCATATCAGTAAGAGTTACTAAGCAACTTTGTATTTGTTTTATCTACTTATTTTTTATGCTGTATATGTAATACTGTTGTTTTCTTTCTCCTGTAATACTCTATATGGCTACTTATGAAAGCTTTTAGTATGTAAACCAATAAATTAAAAAGCTGAAAAAAACAAATGAATCACACACTATCCATTCATCTTCATCTGGAATATCTTATACATGAATCTTTCTGGCACTACAGAAACACAAACAAATGACTCAATCAGGATATTAAAGTAATATTTCACATTGCTCATGTAGGGCTGTGGTGTCTTTCAAAAATACATGCCTTAAGAGAGCATGAACAGCCAATCCATTCCAACAATTTTAAACATTGAAGCATTAAAATTTGAGAAAACACCTCAGAGCAAGATCAGGAGAGACATAGGCCATTACTGGATTTTTGATAGGTTATTTATTCTAACAGATACACATACTTTGCCACATTTTTTTGCCTTTTGTACCTAAAGTGATCACCTTAATTCAAAGGAGAGTTTAACATTTGTGTGATACTGTACCTAACATACTCTTTGGTGAGGCTATAATTACTATATTCAGCTATTACGTTCTTCCACAGGGACATGATACAGTAATGTTCTTAAAGGCAACAAAACAAGATTGTGTTCCCTAATTATTACACTGCAGTTCAAAAACCTGAGTGATATAGACCAGATATAAACCTAAACTCATGAAAAACCAAGTTGATTATATATGATCTTTTACTATAAAAATACTGAATAAAACATCAATTAGACTATATTAATCCACTCAAACTGTTACCATAATTTAATCCTGCCTGGTTTGGGCTACTTATTAATCCAATATTCATTGCTAACTAAGCGATATATACAGGAAACTTAATATTTACGATAACAAATATTTTGGATCCACTCAAGATTACTTGTTGCATATTAGAATGGCATGTTTTAAATGAGGAAAAAAATGAAAGAGAAAGGGTTGAAGTTAGTCACCATGCTATAAAAAAAATAGGTGGCACTTGAATCCAAATGCATTAAAAAGCTTTCATCGCAAACTACAGAAACACAAAACAGATATCATATGGAATACACATATAAATCATAACCGTTCTATTTACTTAATGGCTAAAATGTACGGTAATTTTTTCTATAAAGTTGCAGAAGTAATACCATGGAAGAAAATTACCAAAGTTTATTATTTTTGTTCATTCTATCCATTAAACGTAAAAATTTGCTTCCAATTCAAGGCTGTGTGAAAATTATTCCAAATGGATGAAAAGTAGATTCTCTGACAAAATTTGCAATACAGGACATGCGTTTATATGTATGAATATGCGTAGATTCTCACAAAATTCGCAATACAGGACAAGCATTAAAATGTATGAACAATAGGCCTAGATTCTCTACCAAATTTAGCAATACCATACCTGCGTTAAAATGTATGAACAATAGATTCTGACAAAATTCTTAATACAGGAGATGCGTTAAAATGTACGAACAATAGATTCTCTGACAAAATTCTCAATACAGGACAAGCCTTAGAAAGCATGAACAATAGGCCTAGATTCTCTGACAAAATTCTCATTACAGGACATGCATTAAAATGTATGAACAATAGATTCTGACGAAATTCTTAATACAGGACATGCCTTAAAATATATGAACAATAGATTCTCTGACAAAATTCGCCTTAAAATGCCGTAAAATGTATGAACAGTATTCTGACGAAATTCACAATACAGGAGATGCCTTTTGATGCTATGGGGGAAAGCCAGTTTAGATCAAACCATTATTTGTCTGAATTATCAAGCCTATGCATCCTTTCACACGATTTTATTCTTTAATTCAGACCGATAATGAAAGATATTTCGACTGCAGACGAATTAAAGGTTCTCTCAAATTACGTGTTTGATTGAAATTCATTGTTTATTTCATGAATGTGTTGATAAATGCACAGAAAATTACCTAAATGCACTCCTCATCAACACGAGGAACACTGACCGATAATAATAAGCGAGAAATAAAAAATAATGCAAAAATGGGCACAGAGCAAGCGAGCGAGAGCAAGCCGAGGTTTAAAATCCAGCTCACCAGGCTTGAGTTCCGGTTATTTCCCTTCCATTTCTCTCGTTTCCTCCGCCCTAAAGAGATTTGAGAGAGCCACTCACCTACTTCCTCGTTGAACCTCTTTATCTTGGCCTTGGGGAACATTGCACATCCACTTTTGGGCCCAGGTTTTCCGAAAGAAAGCCAAATACAGTCGCCACTCGTCACGCCACACTGTTCTCCGAGTTGTTGTGAGAAGCTCGAGGATCGCAAGCGGGAGATTTAAACTCGATCGACCAATCAGGGCGCAGGGGATATCCGGAGCGACCAATCAGGAGGCACGAGGCGATCGCGGCGACCAATCACAACGCTCGGCTCGTGGTTCAACTGGGTCCGTTTATTCACATCGTTCGGTTGCCATTCAAAGACTACAAGGGGGGGGAAATTGGGCAAATCTCGGGCAGCCTCCTAAAGGCGATAGGATAAATAAGTCTAATATTTGATATCAAATATATTTAAAAA
>NC_091579.1:28850173-28852673 GCF_042767895.1 Penaeus vannamei
ATACAATAACAAGAAGAGAGGAAACAGAAGAAAGCGAGAAAATCCCATGGGATATAAAGTCCTAGAAAGTATGCTTGCCTTGTATCCAGACCAAGTTGTACTGAAACTTCTAACTGAGCATTCAGGATATGATCTCTTGATCGGGAATGAGGATAGCATTTCTGATGATAAAATGGTCCTGCTTATGCAAGTTCTCTGCCACGCATCCAAGGCACAAGTTGGCCGAGAAAACTTGAATTCTCTTCTTGTTAAAACTTTTAACACAAAATTCATTAATCACCTGATAAAATTCTCAATGGTGATTGGATTTCAGTGTACAGGTGACCATGAGAAAACATTAAAATATTTTGAAGACTTGTCAGCTGTCCTACATACATATGCTCATACAATGCCAACTAGGGCTGTGGATCACCTCCTGCCGCTGATCGATAGTTCAGTTATGATTTGTCAGAGGTTATCATTCCCGGAAATTGTGAGGCAAAATGAAGAAACAAAAGCCTTCCTGGAAAGTGAAAAAATGAAAGTAGGAAAGCAACCCAATCAAGAAAGGAAAACAAACAGAGGGAGATGGCTGGACGATCTACCTCCTCCGGATAACTTCCGAGATCTCCCTGTCATACCTACTGCTCAAGACATCAACGATGTAGGCACACCTTATTTGAGAGCAAACATAACTGGAGGAGGTTATAAAAATGTTGACCACTACTTGGATGTGCAATTTCGGCTCCTCAGAGAAGATTTTGTAAGACCCCTTAGAACAGGTATTCAAGAATTTAGGGTCGATGCACATTCTAAAAACTCAGATATTAGGATTTATAGGAATGTGAAAGTTGTGGGGACTGACATAAAAAATGGAGATGTGGTCCACTATGTTGAAATACCATTTAAGAAGAATCTGAAGATTGAAAACACAAAAAGACTATTGTATGGTAACCTCTTGTGTTTTAGTACAGACAATTTTAAGACCCTAATACTCGGGTCAGTAGCAGAAAGAAACATGGAAGATCTGAAGAAAGGTAAACTTGGTGTCAAATTTGAAAGTGATATTGATAACCAAGGAAAACTATGGGTAATGGCTGAATCAAGAACGTATTTCATGGCTTACAAACATGTACTTACAGCTCTACAAGGAATTACAACTGATTCCTTTCCTTTGCAAGAATTCATAATCAATGTCACACAGGAGAAAATATATCCCAGTTATTTAACTCGACAGACCACCTATGATCTTCGGGTATTTAAGTATTCAACAATGATGAAAAAATCAGAGACAATCAGCCAGCTCTTTGACAGCAAAGATAATGAGAGACGCGATGATAACTGGCCTGGAGTTCCTCGTTTGCAGACAGTGCCACTCATGGCGGACCTTGAGTTTTGGCCTTCAGAGATAGATCTGGGTCTGGATGCGTCTCAGCGGAGAGCTCTGAGGAGTGCACTTACCAACAAACTCGCCATCATTCAGGGTCCTCCAGGAACAGGAAAAACGTTTATTGGACTCAAGATTACACAGACGCTTCTCCACAATAGCGAATTTTGGAAAAAAAGACACTCACCTATATTGGTAGTGTGTTTCACCAATCATGCTCTTGATCAATTTCTTGAGGGAATTGCAAAATTCACAAAAAGCATTGTCCGGGTTGGCTCAAGAACGAAAAGTGAGGTGATTAGTGACTTTCAAATAAGAACACTTATAAATGTTGTTAAAAAGAGAAGACAAATGCCTGAAGATGTTTACGAGCTGAATCAGACTAGGTACCAAGATGCATTAGTGGCAGAGAAGGAAGTAAAGCAATGGAAGTCAGTATTGGAAGAGACTGAAAATCCACAAGGCATTCTTCAAAAACGTGTCTTTCTGGCTGAAAAAGTGATAACAGATAATATTGCAAGTCAAATTCAGAATATTTCTCTAAGGTCCTGGTTGATGGATCCATCAGTCTTTGGAAAAGAAAGAACTATTGGAGATACTGTCCTAGATGACCCAAAGGCCCCAGCAGATGAGAATGACGACGAACTTTGGGGCGATGCTGAGGAACTCATGGCTGATGAGGAAAGTGAGAGGATGGTCGAAATGGAAGACGACTTGAACACACTGAAGCATGCCACTCCCCGAAGTGTTCTAGACTATGAAATGAATATCAAGAACTTGGAGAAAGAGTTGTTGGATCTGAAATCGGAAGATGTGGAAGAGATGGACGAAAGTCTGCAGTTTAGACATAATCTAAATGTAGGAATGTTGAAAGTTCTGAGGCATGGTCTTCAGATAGTAAGACGGGACTCCAGTGCCGATTTAGAGAGAGCTGAAACTAGGTTACATATCAAGAATCTGTCTTTCAAAGATCGATGGCTCCTCTACAAGTTATGGCTCAAGCGATTGAATAAAATAGTAAAGGAAAAATTTGAAATAGCAGAAAAAGAGTTCCAGAGGTGTTCAAAGGCCTTGGAAGAGATTCGCATCCAGGAAATGCTTCATATCATGAGACATGCAGCAGTGGTGGGCATG
>NC_091579.1:28862673-28868762 GCF_042767895.1 Penaeus vannamei
ATAATAAATATAAAAATGAAAATATCAATGATAATAATAATAATAATAATAATGATTACAATGATAATAACAACAACCCTCTTCCCCGCCAGCATCAACATCATCATCACCATTATCACCACCACCACCACCACCACCATCATCGCCATTCATCAGCGCTGCAACAGTAATGATACCGATAAAACTGAATGTGATTACATCTGATACGATGAACTACCGCGCAGTTTGCTAAACCTGCTAGTGAAAAAAAACTAGTTTTGGTGTGGCGGATACGATACATCAAAAAACACATTATTTAATTTACTTCGCTATCCCAACTGCACCGGATACAGGAGTTCCGGTATTCAGTAAGGGAATATCCGCCAGCTTATCACGTAGCTTCGAAATACGTAGATTCAATCAGGGTAAAAATCATGTAATGTGAATGATATCTTGGACACTCGAGTGGGAGCCTGGTATGGACAATTTCCCACGTTAAAAACCGGGGAAATGAGAGAAAATGATAAGAATCCGTCCGGTTCCACGGGTGCTTTAAGTGCCCCGTCTTGATATAAGGACGACTGCGGGACACACATTCAGTAAGGAAAGTAATATGAAGTTCACAATCGCGTTCCTGTGTAAGTTAACTTTTTTTTTTCTATTTCAAGCTTTCAAAACTTCCCAGCGTGTGGTAACCTCAAAAATCTTGATTTTTTAGTGTACAGTCTCATGTGGATTTTGATTTATACTACGAGATTCATAAGAATGTATAACTTACCTCAATTTTACAACTATATTTTTCTAACTCCAGGTACTTTTACATACCTTTCCCCAGGTCTCTTCGGCTGCGTTCTTGCTGAGCGTGCAAGACAAGACACCAAGATTGCCGGAGGTCACGTTGCATTTCCAGGTATGTACTACTTATATTCTGACGAATGAAACAAAAAGCCACTCGGTTTTAGTTGCTCTGATTCTGCTCCTCTTCGATCAACCATAGGGGTAAGAGAGTTGACTTTGGTTACCTCTCTCTCTCTTCTTTTTCTCTTTCTACCTCTTATCTCTTTTTCTTCTCTCTCTCTCTCTCGCCTTCCCCTCTCTTCTCGTAGAGAGGAAGAGAGGAAAGCGAAAGAAAGATGCAGAGAGAAAGAGGAAAAATCGAAAAGCTCTCTTGGTTCGCATGTCACGTTCTGTTTCTTTTTACAGGAGAAATCCCGTGGTTGGTGAGCATCGAAGCCACCAACTTCCAGGAGAGTTGGCCCTTATGCGGAGGCACCCTCGTCAGCACGGAATGGGTCCTGACTGCCGCACACTGCCTGGACTCTGAAAAGCCCGAATGGCTCTGGGTACGTGTTACGCCATGCTTCGAGTGCATTGGTACAGGGAAACTGTTTAGTTGCCATTGGATTAGATGTTTCCACGCGCATTTCCAAATAGCTTGATTTTTTTTTTTATTCAGGTGGTATCAGGTGAGGCCGATCGAAATCTCAACGAAGGCTCTGAACAGTATCTGTACGTGGATTATTTCATACAGCATCCCGACTACATCTAGTAAGTTTCTTCGCAGTAGTGAAGTAACGTTGCATGTTCAATAGACCTGATTATTTTTCTATGGCAGTTTGATTGCATATGCATTTACCAGACGATGATAACTGATACTTTAACCCCCAGAGAATATCTCTCTTATCTGTAAGTTAATATATATATGCCAATAATCTAAAGCTAGCATCATAACTACACAGAAGTAAAGTTAAAAGAGAAGTAAAAAATTCATTCGTCCAGTCACGAAAAAACATAAATGAACTTCCATTTGCAATCCGTGTTTGGTCTCTAGTTGGCTGAATCCTTACCAAAACGACGTGGCCCTCATCCACCTCTCGACCCCTGCAGTCCTCGACTTGTACACAAGCCTGCCTCCCTTGCCATCGAGTCCTGCGCCTCTGACGGGTGGGTCAGACATCTGGTACACAGACATTTGATGGCGATTTTTCTTTCTTTTTATTGTTTGAAAATATTTTGTATTATTACATTTACTGATCTGCTTTTTCTGTTTATTTTGCAAATTATATTATTCTAAGAAGCGCAATCATTTTCTCAATGATCTCTTAATTTCACAAGAGACATTCTAGCAGCACAAAATAAACATTCCATTATAAAAAAAAAAAAAAAAAAAAAAAAAAAAAAAAAAACACCATTAACTAAGTAATACTTCATTTCGAAAATTATATGTGGCTGCATTCTGCGAAGGTCCATGCTGGGAGGCAGGCTGGGGCGCTACATCCGAAGGTGCGCCAGGCTCTGACAAGTTAATGTGGACGGAAGTTGCCCTACTATCCTCGACTCAGTGCGAAGCAGCATACAACGCAGCCCATGATCCAAATGCCTTATGTGCCGGGGCCAGTGGGGCCGGTGCTTGCGTGGTGAGTATAAATATCCCGTACATATACGAAGCCGTGGCTCATGTTCCAGATATCAAATGCTAATACGAAGCCGCGGCTTATGTTACAGATATCAAATGCTATTTTCCTGTGGTTTGTATATATTCAGATGATGTTTGCGTGTGCCCGTGCAAATTAAATAAATCAAATAGGTATACAGAAGTAATACATATACACTAAAACTACGAATAACTTCCCCCTGTTTCCCTTCTAGGGGGACAACGGCGGCGGACTAGCGTGCGTGGACGGCGACGGTTATGTTGTATTAGGTGGCATTATGTCCTGGCGAGAGGGATGCGCTCTGCCAGGGAAACCAGCCGTGTATATGGATATCTATAGGTACATGGATTGGATCATTGCTACGATCCAGTCTTCAGAAAAAATAAAAGAATGATTTATACCTGTCGAAAATGTTTCTCTATGATGGTGCATCCTCGAGCAGAAATCAAAATATTCAACCCTGTCCTCTCAGTTTCTAGCATTTTCTCTTCTACGAAGTTATACATTTGAAGATCAAGTTTATCTGGGAATATGTTACCCTTTAAAAAAATACAATACCCATTTACATATAACGTAGACAAGTGTCGATAACATAATGCAAACTGAAATAAACATGCAAGTACTATAAACCTTTTGTTTCATACACATTTCTGCGTATTACATATTGTATTATCTAGAAATGTAAGCTTCTGTATCATTAAATAATCATCTGTATACTTGGGATCGAAAATTATTTCAGTGGCTTGTGAACATTTCCTTAATAAATCACGCCTCAAAGCTCAACGTATATGCAACATAATACAGTATACACTACCTGCCCACTTTAATTATCAAATTCATCTAGAATATACAGTAATTGTTTTTTTCTTAAGTCATTGACAGTGCAAATTTCAATTCAATATTCAATATTCCTAAATATGTGACTGAATAACGAGTAAGCACTAGTTTTCCCAATTCGTATTTGTTTGATCGTTCTTTGTAATCGACATGACATATAAAAAGGTCTTTTATTATCGGAATGGTTAATGGTTACAAAGGAATAGATGTGCTACACATCAAAGGTCATACAGCACGATGGAAAGGCGTAGTAGTGAAAAAGGGTAAAGAAGGGGGTAAGTTGATGATTGAATGTGCTACACATCAAGTCGTATAGCAGTTCAGAATAGTATGGCATTGAAAAAGGGTAAAGAGGGGTGAGGGTAGATGGTGAATAAATGGTCTAAAGGGGGTTTACGGGCAGATCAGTTTCAGGAGAAATGTCAGAAGGAAGAAAATCCAGGGAAGGGGGTTGTTGCAACAAAGAGTAATGCGTATCCAGGGGAAAGCTGAAAGGATAAAGGGGAAGGAAGGGGGATAGTGCCGATGAAGTAGAGGGGAACGGGATGTATTGGGAGGGAGTGAGCGAAAGGGGTGTAGGGGGAACATGAATAAGAGGAAGGATGGCAGTTACGTGAATGTGGAGGGATTAGGATCAGAGGGGTTGGAAGATGGATGATGTGTAGGCAGATTATTCTGGGCCATGATTTGATGGTTCTGAATGTCTTCGAGAGTTTCTGAAGTGAATGTGGTTGGGGAGATCTGAGAAAAACAGGTTTTCTTATGAGGAGGAGAATAAGAGATTTTGAGGGGAGATAAAGAGGTAGGTGGAGGAGTGGGTGAGGTAAAAGATCGGGTGGAACATTTAGCGTCTACTGGGGTAAAGCTAAGAAGGAGAGGGGTAGGTGTCGGAGCAATAGTAGAGATTGGGGTGTCTGGATTTAGAACTGCAAAAGACTAATTGGGAGAGGAAGGGAGGTACAAGGGGAAACGTAAGATGGAGTAGATACAGATAAAGGGGAAAGAAATGGTCTATCCCTCACGGTCCCCTGCGGGGTAAGGGCTAGACAACTATGCAGGGGCATACCGTGCCCATGGCCCTAGGTCGCTCATGACTGACACAAAGCCAGCCTTTCATCCTTTCAACAGGGTTCTCACATCTTAGGAAGTAGATAGTAGGGGTTGGAGAAGAAACAGATACGGTAAGGAGAAGAAAAGACCATGTAAAATTAGTTGAGTCGAGGACTGAGGCCCAGGATGGGGGTGATCCCTGACATTGGGTCTCAGTCTCCATCTCTTAGGCCCCACCCCCAACCCCTAAGGCAACAACAGGCAAGAGATTGGGGCATTAATTTTATGAAGAGCTCTAATTTCTTTTCTATGCATTTTCTGCATTATGCACTAAGTCTGACCACACACCTAAAAAAGTAGAAACCAATATTTCTTTATTTGCTGTTGTTTATATATCTAACATTGATTTCCACTTCTTACATGTAGCCCAGGAGGTTGATTTATGACATGTTAATTACATTTAGGAGAAGGCTGTGCAAAATTAGATGAGGCGATGGCTAAGGTCCAAGGTTGGGATGATCCCCTACATTGGGCCTCAGTCTCCATCTCCTAAACCCCCGACAATGAGTAAGGGATGGGGGGGGGGGGGGGGGGTAGCTAGTAGTCTGCCCATCTTAGACGTCAATCATTGGACATGAACGCCAATCATTTAATGTTGTCTGTATATTTTTACCGATTATATGCTGCGATGTTGCACATTCTCCTTTCCTTTACTCCACTTGTTTTTTTTTTATGAATCAATAATAGACATAAGTGTTGCTGGATAAAAACATGGGAGTCAGTATGACATTCAATATAGAAAAATTAGGTTTTTCAACAGTATCAAAAAGGAATCAAGGATAAAAGGTTTTGTTTTTAGATCTTTAATCAAGCATCATCTCGTACAAAACCCATAAACATTTAATCAATAGCTGTAGTAACAACCACAATAATTAAAGTAACTGTTTTTCCAATCAATCCCAAGATAAATTAGTTGTAACAAATATATAATGATAACAACTTTTGTTATGATGTAAAAGTAAATTTGGTTGTATCTTTGAAAGATTCCTGGCAAAGTTTGGATTTAGATCTTCTGCACAATAGCAGTGAGATGTAGTGAAATGAACCTACATTTTCCCTACTGTTGTGATTCCTAAAATGGAAAAGCATTTTTCCATGATCTGTGCTGTTGCTTCACAAAGCAAAATGCGATTCATATTGATCTTGACAATATTTCCACTTTGGTCCTTTTCCACACAATAGCAGTTATCATAGAATTCTGTAAATACTGTGGACACCTGTAGGGAAGCAACACCAATTATTAGACATTACATAAAAGGTTTTTAAATGTCATTATAAAACAACAGATAATTCAGATAATCAATTAAGAGAAATAAAGTAAGAAACATTAACTTACCTCATAAAGGAATTCACAGAGTGGATGCAAGTAGAGGTCCTGAGTAATCTGGACAAGCACATCAGGTAACTTCAGAATGGTTCTTGCCAACTTCCACTCCTTCTCATGTTCTAAGGCTATCGCGCCCTTCTTGGCTTCAGCTTCAATTTCCTCTGGTTTCACTCCAGCTATGTAATACAAATTTAATTTAGCAATGGACCCGAAACTACCAGACTAAGACCTGTTCTACTGTCAACAGGAAATACCAAATCTAAAAGCAAACAAGCAAGCATGAAGTATTCCCTCAAAATACTCAAATCAAAAACAAAACGGCCCAAAAGCAATGTATAATACACGCTTTATACCAAGGAAACAGTGAATACCTGTACGAATGATGGAACGTATCCTGGTGA
>NC_091579.1:28869262-28889262 GCF_042767895.1 Penaeus vannamei
AGATGTGCTACACATCAAAGGTCATACAGCACGATGGAAAGGCGTAGTAGTGAAAAAGGGTAAAGAAGGGGGTAAGTTGATGATTGAATGTGCTACACATCAAGTCGTATAGCAGTTCAGAATAGTATGGCATTGAAAAAGGGTAAAGAGGGGTGAGGGTAGATGGTGAATAAATGGTCTAAAGGGGGTTTACGGGCAGATCAGTTTCAGGAGAAATGTCAAGGAGGAGAAAATCCAGGGAAGGGGCTTGTTGCAACAAAGAGTAATGCGTATCCAGGGGAAGCTGAAAGGATAAAGGGGAAGGAAGGGGGATAGTGCCGATGAAGTAGAGGGGAACGGGATGTATTGGGAGGGAGTGAGCGAAAGGGGTGTAGGGGGAACATGAATAAGAGGAAGGATGGCAGTTACGTGAATGTGGAGGGATTAGGATCAGAGGGGTTGGAAGATGGATGATGTGTAGGCAGATTATTCTGGGCCATGATTTGATGGTTCTGAATGTCTTCGAGAGTTTCTGAAGTGAATGTGGTTGGGGAGATCTGAGAAAAACAGGTTTTCTTATGAGGAGGAGAATAAGAGATTTTGAGGGAGATAAAGAGGTAGGTGGAGGAGTGGGTGAGGTAAAAGATCGGGTGGAACATTTAGCGTCTACTGGGGTAAAGCTAAGAAGGAGAGGGGTAGGTGTCGGAGCAATAGTAGAGATTGGGGTGTCTGGATTTAGAACTGCAAAAGACTAATTGGGAGAGGAAGGGAGGTACAAGGGGAAACGTAAGATGGAGTAGATACAGATAAAGGGGAAAGAAATGGTCTATCCCTCACGGTCCCCTGCGGGGTAAGGGCTAGACAACTATGCAGGGGCATACCGTGCCCATGGCCCTAGGTCGCTCATGACTGACACAAAGCCAGCCTTTCATCCTTTCAACAGGGTTCTCACATCTTAGGAAGTAGATAGTAGGGGTTGGAGAAGAAACAGATACGGTAAGGAGAAGAAAAGACCATGTAAAATTAGTTGAGTCGAGGACTGAGGCCCAGGATGGGGGTGATCCCTTGACATTGGGTCTCAGTCTCCATCTCTTAGGCCCCACCCCCAACCCCTAAGGCAACAACAGGCAAGAGATTGGGGCATTAATTTTATGAAGAGCTCTAATTTCTTTTCTATGCATTTTCTGCATTATGCACTAAGTCTGACCACACACCTAAAAAAGTAGAAACCAATATTTCTTTATTTGCTGTTGTTTATATATCTAACATTGATTTCCACTTCTTACATGTAGCCCAGGAGGTTGATTTATGACATGTTAATTACATTTAGGAGAAGGCTGTTGCAAAATTAGATGAGGCGTGATGGCTAAGGTCCAAGGTTGGGATGATCCCCAACATTGGGCCACAGTCTCCATCTCCTAAGCCCCCGACAATGAGTAAGGGATGGGGGGGGGGGGGGGGGTAGCTAGTAGTCTGCCCATCTTAGACGTCAATCATTGGACATGAACGCCAATCATTTAATGTTGTCTGTATATTTTTACCGATTATATGCTGCGATGTTGCACATTCTCCTTTCCTTTACTCCACTTGTTTTTTTTTTATGAATCAATAATAGACATAAGTGTTGCTGGATAAAAACATGGGAGTCAGTATGACATTCAATATAGAAAAATTAGGTTTTTCAACAGTATCAAAAGGAATCAAGGATAAAAGGTTTTGTTTTTAGATCTTTAATCAAGCATCATCTCGTACAAAACCCATAAACATTTAATCAATAGCTGTAGTAACAACCACAATAATTAAAGTAACTGTTTTTCCAATCAATCCCAAGATAAATTAGTTGTAACAAATATATAATGATAACAACTTTTGTTATGATGTAAAAGTAAATTTGGTTGTATCTTTGAAAGATTCCTGGCAAAGTTTGGATTTAGATCTTCTGCACAATAGCAGTGAGATGTAGTGAAATGAACCTACATTTTCCCTACTGTTGTGATTCCTAAAATGGAAAAGCATTTTTCCATGATCTGTGCTGTTGCTTCACAAAGCAAAATGCGATTCATATTGATCTTGACAATATTTCCACTTTGGTCCTTTTCCACACAATAGCAGTTATCATAGAATTCTGTAAATACTGTGGACACCTGTAGGGAAGCAACACCAATTATTAGACATTACATAAAAGGTTTTTAAATGTCATTATAAAACAACAGATAATTCAGATAATCAATTAAGAGAAATAAAGTAAGAAACATTAACTTACCTCATAAAGGAATTCACAGAGTGGATGCAAGTAGAGGTCCTGAGTAATCTGGACAAGCACATCAGGTAACTTCAGAATGGTTCTTGCCAACTTCCACTCCTTCTCATGTTCTAAGGCTATCGCGCCCTTCTTGGCTTCAGCTTCAATTTCCTCTGGTTTCACTCCAGCTATGTAATACAAATTTAATTTAGCAATGGACCCGAAACTACCAGACTAAGACCTGTTCTACTGTCAACAGGAAATACCAAATCTAAAAGCAAACAAGCAAGCATGAAGTATTCCCTCAAAATACTCAAATCAAAAACAAAACGGCCCAAAAGCAATGTATAATACACGCTTTATACCAAGGAAACAGTGAATACCTGTACGAATGATGGAACGTATCCTGGTGAGAGCATAGAGAAGATACGCAGCAGTGTTCCCCCTAAAGTCTAACATACGGTCAAAAGAGAAAATGTAGTCTCGAGATCTGGGGAAAAAAAGTAGAGCAAATTTTTAAAATTACAAATCAATGACACACTACACCTTGCACTCATCTTGGTAAATTAAGTATGAAATTTCAATCAGGTACAGCTAAAGGCCCACAACAATGACAGCTTGTAATCACGTGAAAAACATTTGTTAGCACGGTTGACTTACCTGTCATGGCACAAGTCAGCATATTTAATGCAACCATAAGCAACAGCATCCCGAGCCTTTTCAAACTCTTCTGGAGAAAGAACTGTATGTCGATCCTTCTCTTTCAGCTTCTCTTCAGACCTCTGAAGACCCTCATTAAGCAAATCAATCAATCGCACTGTATCACCTACAAATTTGCAAAAGAAATTGTAAATATGAAGTTTTGAAGCTGGAGTCTATACTCAACTTAAATAGCCTATATGTATGGTTAAGCTTACGATGTAATGGGGAGAAAGAATAAAAGAATAAGAACCAGAGAGAGAGAGAGAAAGAGAGAGAGAAGGAACAGGAGAATCAGAGAAACAGAGACACCAAGAGAATCAAAAAGAGTAGGGAAGAGGAAGGGAGAGGCGAGAGAGGGAGAGGGGAAGAAGGAGAGAGAAAGGGGGAGGGAGAGAGGGAGAGGGAGGGGGAGAGCAAGAGAGAGAGAGAGAGGAGAGAGAGAGAGAGAAGGAGAAAGAGAGAGAGAAGGAGAAAGAGAGAGAGAAGGAGAGAGAGAGAGAGAGAATGAGAGAGAGAGAGAATGAGAGAGAGATAGAGAATGAGAGAGAGAGAGAGAGAATGAGAGAGAGAGAGAGAGAATGAGAGAGAGAGAGAGAATGAGAGAGAGAGAGAGAATGAGAGAGAGAGAGAGAATGAGAGAGAGAGAGAATGAGAGAGAGAGAGAATGAGAGAGAGAGAGAGAATGAGAGAGAGAGAGAATGAGAGAGAGAGAGAGAGATAGAGAGAGAGAGAGAATGAGAGAGAGAGAGAATGAGAGAGAGAGAGAGAATGAGAGAGAGAGAGAGAGAATGAAAAAAAATGAGAGAGACAGAGAATGAGAGAGAGAGAGAATGAGAGAGAGAGAGAGAGAATGAGAGAGAGAGAGAGAATGAGAGAGAGAGAGAATGAGAGAGAGAGAGAATGAGAGAGAGAGAGAGAATGAGAGAGAGAGAGAGAGAATGAGAGAGAGAGAGAGAGAGAGAGAGAGAGAGAGAGAGAGAGAGAGAGAGAGAGAGAGAGAGAGAGAGAGAGAGAGAGAGAGAAGAGGAGAGAGAGAGAGAGAATAAGAGAGAGAGAGAGAATGAGAGAGAGAGAGAGAATGAGAGAGAGAGAGAGAGAGAGAGAATGAGAGAGAGAGAGAGAGAATGAGAGAGAGAGAGAGATGATGAGAGAGAGAGAGAGAATGAGAGAGAGAGAGAGAATGAGAGAGAGAATGAGAGAGAGAAGAGAGAGAATGAGAGAGAGGTAATGATAGAATGAGAGAGGTAATGAGAGAATGAGAGAGAGGTAATGAGAGAATGAGAGAGATAATGCGAGAATGAGAGAGAGATAATGCGAGAATGAGAGAGATAATGAGAGAATGAGAAAGAGGTAATGAGAGAATGAGAGAGAGATAATGAGAGAATGAGAGAGAGATAATGAGAGAATGAGAGAGAGATAATGAGAGAATGAGAGAGAGAATGAGAGAGAGAGAGAGAGAGAGAGAGAGAGAGAGAGAGAGAGAGAGAGAGAAGGGGGGGAGGGAGTCTGAGGAACAAGGGTTGCCTTTCCGCGTCTCCACTGCTAGGGACCCGCGACCAGCGCTCCAAGCCACGCAGAGTTGACCCAGCACACTTGACCGGGGCCCACGGCCCTGACCACACCTCTCCTTGGGGGCGCTCCCCCACGCGCGCCCCGCTCGGCGCCCCTCTTGGGCTTCCTTGCCCACAAGAACCCGCGCCACGCTACCTACCAGCCACTTCTATCAATAAACAGCTGACCCAGAATTGTGTCTCCATAACCCACCAAATCAGGGCAACACAAAACCCCTGACAACTGGTGGCAAGCGGCGGATGACACGAACAACAAGCCTCCGAAAAACTGTAAGTACACCATTGGCAATTTCCTTTTCTTTTCCCTTTCTTCGCCTATGTGTGCATGCCGTTTTTTCACAAAGTGCAGTGATTTTTTTTTCAAATATCTGAACAAGTGTCCGTGCAGTGCATTTTCTTTCCGTCTTTCTGTTATCTACCATGTCATGGTAGATCATCGTTTTTTTAAGGGAATCCATCCCCATTTTTATCACTTGCGAGAGTGCATTTTCTTTCTTTGGCGTGTTTTTTCTAACTCTCATGCTAGCCTAGTTAGCATAAATCGTTAGTAATGCTTAAATCTTTTATTTATGTGGGAGAAATAGATCGTGCATTTTCTCTAAATTATCTATTTCTACGGATATTCTAGGCCACGTGGCTAGAATTATAAGTATTGCCATATTCTTGACATTATTTTTTTCTTTATTCTCATTATCTCTCACTGCGTTAACCGACGCCATAACGACGTTCAATTCTCCTATTATAACTGTGTATTTATTAGGCTCGGTTTAACAATGCATCTGGGGGATAGCCTTGATTATTTAAATAATTTAGTTCAATTATGCACAAACTTTTTCTCTTTCCCGACGCTTCCCACCTATACCCGTTCCTTACACTCCCGCTATTACTATCACTACCATCCTAAACCCCCTCCCTCTCTCTTAACCCCCACCCGTTAATCCCCCCTTCCTCTCTACCTATTTTCAATATTTCTAGTCCGCTAGTGTTAAATTATTTTTTGCAGTGATAACGTTTATATTTTTTTCTTTTCGTATCTATATTTATACAAAAATAGTATGCCTTGCTCATTTGTATGTTTATATGAATAACTTTAGTATTTTTTATGCATAAAGTGTTATATTCGTTTTATAGTGCGAATGACCTCACATGGTTGTTCAGGTGAAATCAAGTCAGGTCCTATGACATTGTGCTTTTATCATTATCCCGTTATCAACGTATTTACGACAGAGTGATGAATTTACTTCCGGTTTGCATGAATATATCGGGAACTATAATAATACTAGCATAATTCAACGAATTGTTTTTACGTTATTATTATAGTATATTTGTGCATATTCCGAAGTATATTTCGATAATTATTCGCCTTCTTTATAGATATATTTTTTCTTTAATTATTCATGTTCATGTATTGGTAATTTGATGATTTAATTTCTAGATTATCGTGTACTTGTTTTTTCACAATATTTAATTTTACATATACTAGCTCTTGCTATTTTAACGTATATTTGGTTAATGACCTCACTTGACCTTACTCAGGTAAAATACCCCTCCCCACCATCTGACTTCGCCCAACTTAAATTACATTCAAGCTATTTGTATTTATATCTTATTAAGCTATCTCCGTGTTAGAGATTGATTATATTATACAGCTACTACGATTTCATATTGTTCCTGATTTTCGTTTATCTTAATCACGAACCTCACCTCATCATTATTACATGGTCCTTGGTGACGACCCACAGCTGGGTATGGACATGTAATTAGGTTAAGATAATTAATGTTAAGTTGTTCTGTACGTGCAAAGATGCACACATCGCAAGAGGCGATCTACGCGCCGCGCCGCGCATTCTTATCGCTATACGTGAGATTTTCGCTGGTATACCCCAAGATGGGCACCCAATTGCGGTCTGCGTATGAGCTGGATGATGTGTCCCTTCAACGGTTGGGCCATCACGTTTAAGTATCATTTACAACCACGAGGGTTATCTTTCGGGTCAGTTGTCTCAGGGAAGCTGACCCAAACCAGTCACCGTTTCATTCATTTTACTTACTAATGAAAGTACCATTTTTATGATTTCACATAGTAGTTGATTAATATTGCAATTAACGTAAGTTCATTGTTATTAGTGTGAATGTTTTTTTTTTTTTCGTGCAGTCAGATCGGTGACTATTTTCATTAAGCGCAATCCACATTGCCACCCCAGCCTACATACCTAACCCCAACCCCCATCCTCACCCATACCTCTTTTACACCCCACCCCACCCCATCCTTCCCTCAGCCTCCCGCCCACCCACTCCTCCTCCCCTTCGCTTATTTCTTCCAACTTCCACGCCAACCTATTCCTTTCTTACCCACTCTCGCCCTTACTTTAACACATTACTAATGACTCTAAAAACTAAAATACATCTATCAACATTCTATTTTCTTCTCGTATGCTATACTCTGACTACTCATTTCATAACTCCCCATTAAATCAATCAACTCGTCTACGCACTCACGCAGCCACATGCGCACATCGTCCCGCAGAAACCCGTTAATTGCACAAGAATTACATGCGTACTGTCTCCGGATGATAACCGACTTGCGCCAACCGTGTATTCTTATCTTGCATTACGTTTTTCCGTGCAAATGTTGTCTTGAGGAAGTATATATTGATGTAATGAGTCGCTCCCGAAGTATGAGGACTGCATTACCTGTTTTCATTATTGCTTGGCCTCAAATTGTTGTTGGTGACGTGTGATAGACTAGACAACTTCGTTGAATTGATACATTTACTATTAGTCAGACGTATACCGTATGCACTATTGCACTGCACACTTCTGAACTCTGCATTGTTGCATTTTTTTTCTTTTTTCCAAGGAAGTTCGTCGTTCAAGACAAGTCCTTGCGGACTGCGACACCTTTTGCTTCCTTTGTAGTTTTGCACAATGCTAATCTCTTGTAGATTTTCATTTCCTGCTATCTGAGACAATTGCAACTCAAGCAAGTCTTCGCGGACTATTGTAATTGTCTCCCTAAGCATGTTCCTCTGTCTATCTTTGGACAGTGCATTATTGAAAAATAAATAAAAATTGAAAATTCATGAAAATATTTGTAATAACAATCTTTGCAACCTAATATATCTTGATTATATTATCTTGATTACGGCCCCTGCTATAACACAACCCCCCCCCCCTGTTTGCCCTCCTGTCTCTCGCCCTGTCTCTGCCTCTGGTGTGCTTTTTTCAGAGCCAGATTCATCCCGTCGGGGGCGACGGTTAGTAGCGTATGCCGAGCGATCTGAGGAACAAGGGTTGCCTTTCCGCGTCTCCACTGCTAGGGACCCGCGACCAGCGCTCCAAGCCACGCAGAGTTGACCCAGCACACTTGACCGGGGCCCACGGCCCTGACCACACCTCTCCTTGGGGGCGCTCCCCCACGCGCGCCCCGCTCGGCGCCCCTCTTGGGCTTCCTTGCCCACCATAACCCGCGCCACGCTACCTTCCAGCCCCCTCCTATCAATAAACAGCTGAACCAGAGTAGTGTCTCCATAACCCACCAAATCAGGGCAACACAAAACCCCTGACAGGGAGAGAAAGGGGAAAAGGGAGAGAGAGAGGGAAAGAGAGAGAGAAAGGAAGAGAGGCAGGGAAAGGGGGAGAGAGAGAGACAGGTGAAGAGGGAGAGAAAGGAAGAGAGAGAGAGAGAGAAAAAAAGGGAGAAAAGAGAAAAAAGAAAGAGAGAGAGAGTGAGAGTGAGAGAGAGAGAGAGAGAGAGAGAGAGAGAGAGAGAGAGAGAGAGAGAGAGAGAGAGAGAGAGAGAGAGAGAGAGAGACAGAGACAGAGACAGAGACAGAGACAGAGACAGAGACAGACAGACAGACAGAGACATATGACAAGTTAAAAAAGAAACTCATTTTGATATATGCAACAACTTTTCTATATTGCAATAATATTACCTGATCTTGTCTTAAATTTCTTCTTGTCCTCTCCTAAAACCACACCAAATGTGACATGATCCACACGTGTTTTGACATCATTATAAAAGCCAGCTTTCTTTGCACAGGCCAAAAAGCTCTGCAAGGATAAAAAAATCTTGTTAAATGTATAATAAAAAGATATATCCTAAAAGTTACACGAGATATTTGTAGAGGCGAGAGAATCTGTCTATAATAATTCAAAACACATATTAATTTTTCTTATTCCCTTACAGATAAGTACATTAAAATAATAATAATATAAATAAATGCCTACTAATCTTAGCTGATACAAAATATAAATATATAATCTTACTGGATTTTTTTTTTATAACCTCATTGGCAAATGCCCCATATATTTGGACATGTAATTTCACTGTAGTCTAACCACATGACAAACCTGCCTCTCCTTCTTCCCCTACCACCTTAACTCTACCATATCTAATGGTTACCTTGTATTATCTTAGTCAGTCTCATTCATGCTGAGTGTTATCAATTCTTACCATGATGCAAGACAGAGGGAGTGAGATAAAACTATCAACATGCATCGAAAAGAAACACACTACGTTTGTACTTTTTTACTTTAATATATTTATCTACCTATTTGCACATAACTGAGCTTTCGTTACATTGTGGATATGGTTATGAGAGCTTCATGATCACAAAAGAACATGAGTCTTTACAGAAAATTAATGATTACATGAAAGATTAAATCATTATTTCTAATTATTCAAGTACATCCAGTAATATCAAACTAGTGTCACTTACCATAATCATCACTGAACATTTTTAATTTAAAATAGTCTTACCTTGAAATGTTGTGACTGTCCTGCATCTGTAACATATACAATCCAATCAGCCTTCTCTTCGTCTATCCTGTGCTTAAGGCATGCCATGTCTGATGTATCATAGGTAAAACCACCATCTGACTTCACAACAGTCAATGGGACATCTGTTCCTTCTCCAAACATAACCTGAAAAGAGTTGGATTTATATCAATTAATAATGATAATAATAATGATGATGGTGGTGGTAATAATAATAGTAATATTAAATAATAATAATAATTAAAAAAAATATACTACTACTACTAATAATAATAATAATAATAACAATAATAATAACAATAATAATAGTAATAACAACAATATCAATAATAAAAGCTACAGCAATAACCGCGAATACCCACTAATTTTGCATTTTACTTGATAATAAATTTTCAAACAAACACATGGCATTAAGTTTTCTCAACACACTGTTGGCACATTCACTTTCATAAATTGGCAGGAATATACCATTAGCATCTTTCATGTAAGCAATACAGCAGAACCCAAGCCTTTTCCAAATCATATTTACTTTACTCAAACTTTTACCATTTTTGGAATTTTAAAATGAAAATTTCTCCTCAGCTTTCTGTTCATAAATATGTCACTAAGTATTGATCTATATATATATATATATATATATATATATATATATATATATATATATATATATATATATATATATAGTATATATATATACATATATATATATAGTATATATCTGTATATAGTATATATGATCAAAATAAAATATATATATTTCTCTCCCAATCACTCACTCACTCTTTGTCAAACTGTCTGTCTGTCTGTCTGTCAAAATAATCAAATACATAAAACAAAATCTTCATTATACTCAACAGGAACCCAGTACAAAACACCTATATCTTAAAAATCAATTCTAATGATAAACATCACAAACCTTACGACCATCGTCTTCTTCCAGTAATCCAGCATCATTTAGCTCTTTAACAAGCTTAACCATTCGTTCCTGATAAAAGGATTCACCCCTATCTATGATACGAATCTGGAGACGTTCATAAACCTGAGGACAGGAGAAAAAAGATAAGCATTATAAACTAAATATCTTGATTATTCAACAGAAATAAAAACTTTGAAAAGATAATCAGAAAAGGGAAGAAAAAAAAGGCACTTGGCAATTTGTTTTTCTAGATCATTATAATAACAAGAGCCTAACAAAAACCTCCTTTGGCTATTTATTAGAAAACAACAGAAAGTAAAATAAGAAACAAAGAAAAGAAAAAAAAGGATAAAGAGCAAGAGGAGACCAATGAAAGACAAGCACAGGGAGGAAGAGGAGGAGGAGAAAGAGGAGAAAGAGAAAGAGAAGGAGGAGGAGGAGGAGGAGGAGAAAGAGGAGGAGGAGGAGAAAGAGGAGGAAGATGAGAAAGAGGAGGAGGAGGAGGAGGAGGAGGAGGAGGAGGAGGAGGAGGAGGAGGAGGAGGAGGAGGAGGAGGAGGAATGGAAATGGAAGATGGAGGCGGAAAAACAGGAGGATGAGCAGGAAGTTTAGAATGAGGAGGAGGAGAAGAGGGAAAATGAGAAAGAGGTTGAAGATGATCAAGAGGAAAAGGAATGGAGGAGAAAGATGTATGAAGTACAAGAACTTGAGTAACAACAAGCAGATAATCAAAAACATTAAAAAACAAGAAAATACCTTCATAAACTCCTTTCTTGAAATTTCACAGATTTCTTCCCAACCCTTCTTGTGTAAAGGTTCGTAGGCTTGCAATTTTACAACTGCTTCATAAGCCCGCTTCTTAAATTCTTCATCTTCATCAAATCTCTTTTTAGATTCCTTGTAAAACTTCTGGAGATCCGCAATTGGTGGAGGTTCTGTTGCAAAGTTTGGGAAAGTATCCTGCAAATATAAGAAAGGAGTTGGTTCACTGAAAGCTATTGTGGACAAAATGACCATTACCAGTATTCCAAGCTTTGGAACAAACAGATACTGCAATACTGAAATGTAATAATGCATATACTGTACTATACCAGTAATAAATATCAACAATACAAATCATATCAACAATCCATCATTTGCCAAATAAGACTTTCATAAAATCCACAAATTACTAAGTTTTACCTGCAAGTGGGCAATGAGCATGCCAAACTGTGTTCCCCAATCACCTAAATGATTGAGTCTCAAAACTTTGTGCCCAAGGAACTCCAGTAAGCGAGCAATACTATCACCAATAATGGTCGATCTAAAAAAAAAGGTAAAAAAAAAAAAAAAAATGCAAAAGATATTTATAGTATGCATTCATCAGTGCTGAACTCCTTTCTATCTTAAATAACTCAAAATAAAAGGTATTATTTGCAGATGAATACAGATACAATCATTTGCATAGGCTAATAAATATCCATCTATTGTATATATAAAATTTCATTTATTCTAAAATCAGGTCTATGGAATATCCTACATGAACAATTATGTACTCACATCATACAACATGACTTTGACCCAAGTAAAACACAAGATATAAGTGAATTCATCCTATGCCTAAAATCCTTTGAACTCATGACCTTTACACTTAAAATAACTGTACAAGTTTTCAGTATTAATTAGACATCTGATGGAAGATCATTGAAGCTGTATTCTTTTATGAAGACCATACGATATACAAATGTGAAGTGCTTACCTCAGATGGCCGACATGCATCTCCTTTGCAATGTTGGGAGATGAAAAATCAACCACTACTTGTACTGGTGTTGCAGGAGGTGGCGTTACACCAGTCAGTATTAAATTTGTAACCTGCAAAGACATCAATGTGAATAGACAATAACAACCATAACAAAAATAGTAGTAATGCAATATACCTACGATTATATTGTGGTAAGGTGAAAACTGGCATTAGAAGAAGTGTTTGAATTACTAAAATAACTTTAAATTATTCAATAAATAGGACAATTATAAAACCAAGAAATGAAAATATGAAGTATTTCATGCTCTTGCTGTTTCATCTCTATATGATTACCTGTTGCCTGATGAAATCCTTGCTGAGGACGATGTTGATAAATCCAGGTCCAGATAATTCAAGATTCGAAATGAGGGGATTTGGCGCAACATTTTTCAGAACCTGCTGTCCTACTTCTCTTGGGTTTTTCTTAAGACTCTGTTGATAAAATCCTGAATTATTAATGAATAGTATAGTTTACTACACCAACAGCAAAACTTTTTGGCTTAATATATTAATCCAGAAACCTGTAACAAAATATTCATCAACTGCAATGGATCATATCATTATCATCAAGGGGCTAACACTGATGGGGGCACATAGCAATATCCACCCTGCACTTCTATCCATTCCTAGCTTTCTTTTCTCAAAGATCAATAGCTTCAATCTAACATAGGTATAATACTATTTAATAACAAACAAGCAAAATGTTATAAAACCATAAACGCTACACAAAAGAAATAAAAAATAATAAAACATACCTTTGCAAGAGACATAGCAGCATTACACTGATAATCTGCATGCTTAGAAAGCTGAATCTGAATCATAGGGCTGACAGCTTCAGGATAAGCAGAGAGCACTGCTTTAGTGAAGATTTTCTCTAGCTGACCCATAATATTACACATGTGGCTGCCAAAGTCATCTGTGTTGCTGCTGCCTGCATCCCCTCCTGCAGCCTCTATGCTCTGTTGCCAGCAGAAAAAAAGGTTTCAGACGAAATAATTAAATATATAGATATATATATAGCTTTACAACAAGGACAGCAATCCTGGCTAACACTTCATCTTCAAACATTTTCTCTACCACAAGTGCATAGAAACAATGTCAACATAAAATTTAAACAAACGTGACTTTGATTTCACTCCTTTTAAAACTCATACTTTGTGAACAAGTGAGGTAATGATGTGGCAGTGATGAGGAATATTGGCCGGCTATGGGAATTTCTTGGTTTGTTTGCTTCACTTATTGTGACATTATCAGGCATCTGCCTAATTTGGTACTTATTTAAGTCATTCATTTTTAATGATGTATTAATGAAATACAACATTTTACACTGCACACTTGCATAAATGAGAAAAAGAGAATGCCTCTAACATACTCGATCTCAATGTAAGTGATATACTATCACCATCTAGATACAGCATACCAAATGACAAATATAGACCTTTGGAGAAAAAAAATTCTTATGCAGAAGACAATAAGACTGCAAAGAAAAAGCAAGGAATCTTGTCACAGCACATAAATGTTCATGTGAGTTGGGTTTACAAACCACACATCCAGGACAGCCACCCCTTAAGTAAGCCTTCTGGGTAATATGATTTACCGAAGTAACCCTCTCACTTTAATGTTGAGTGTCCAAATGATGAATGTTAATGTTTATGAAAAAAAGCCTACTCCATAATCATATTAACTGAGAATTCCATTAGTGGTAAATTCAGCACTGCCACTACCAATCATTCCCCCATTTTCTTAACTAATGGTTGTCCCATTAATTCTTGTTTATAATACAAAGCAGGAATATATAACCCCAATGACATAGAGCTTATGCTAAAATAATAAGTTTTGGCAATAAGAAATATACCCCACCACAAAAAATAAAATAAAATAAAATAAAATAAATAAATTATACACAAATGAATAAACAAACAACAAAAGTCTGGAAATAAAAAAATCAAATATATTACATCAGCAAGAGTGGAAAAAATTTCTTTCCTAAAAAGCAAAATACAAATTCAGGGAAAAGTAATATCTGTACATACAGTAGTAGCAAGATTAAACATTTCAATACAAATCTAACAGCTGGAAACCACTGCATTGACAAACACGAAGCACCCCTCAACTCAGCAATAATCTTGGCTTTATTTTTTTCTCAACAGCAGACTTATTTCACGAGTGAAGACCGTAACTAATTTCTCAGGCGGATATATCACAATATCAAATCATGAATCTTTCACAAGATAAAAATACAGTAGCTACATACAGTGAAAAACATCCCATATAGCTCAAATAATTCTAAAGTAAAATCAACATTTCTGCACAATTTGCATAACCTAATGTTTACTACTGCATGCCAGCAATTTTCCAAAACATGGTTTGCATCATCATAAGTTTTCACACACATCCTTATAAAGCTAATGCCAGCTGAGCTAAATTAACCCAAAGCTGTTAACTTTAGTTTGTTTTGTTAAATGTCTCTATGCATAGTTGGCTTCACAAGTGCTCAGCCACCAAGGAGTCATTTAGAACTCGTGACAAGTGATTTCACCTTTCCTTGATATTCCCCCCCCCCTTCTTTTAACTAATACTATCAATGTTGATGTTATCATTATAGACATTATAACTAGTATAGTGTTACTAACTTTATAAATAGTAATTAAAGATAAAAAGAGAATATTTCCAAAAGAATAAGGAAGAGGTTATCCAAGTGAGATGGGTAGTAAAAGAGTAATTGACTTCTTAGTGACTAAGTCCTTGTGGAGTCATCCATTTGTAAAGACAATTAATAAACTAAACTCACAGTGGGAATGGCATGTACGTACATGCAATCCCCAGCAGCTGTGTTAAGCCATGCTTAACCTAGCGCTATAAAACTCTAGAGATCTCTTTTTAAAATTCCCTGTGACCAGACTACTTGAAACAAGAACATCTTACTGATAAGCTATATCAAATGTGTGTATGGAGTTAGACATTTGTAAACAAAGTATTTCAAAGTGAATTAAAGTCCTAATCTGGAAACTTAACCTGTGTAGAAAACTCTGATTTCAATCCCCTCTAGTAAATGAGGCTTATATAGTACAAATCAATATCTAATAATAATACCATACATCTCTACCCGCATTAACATACTATTCCTACAGGTGCACATGCTTTGAAAAACATATTAATAAGATCTAGCCTGATTACCATTACTTGAAACTAAAGTATCCCTCAGTAAACTAACATTAATACAGGGGCAATAAAGAACACATAACCATTTCCTACCCCTTGTCCACAAAACAAAGAAGACGGTGATTGCTCCCTCAAGTGCTGAGTACATAATTTCTTGCAAGTCACATCTCCCATTATGTCCAGTGGTAAATTACTGTATGATTCTCAATTTCGTGTTTTCTCTATTAAAAATGTATTTTGTAATACACTATCCTTGATATGATTTCCACTATATTCCACTTTTACACTGATTATATTCTGATTAACATCATATCAAAAATGAAGTCATTTCACTTAGTGTCCATCTTATATATGTAAAGTTTGTCCACAGTTAATTCATAATGACTTGGAGGTTAGCTGTGGCATCACAAGTCTGGAATAGAATGAAAAGGGATTTACTACTACAAAAACTATCTATCTATATTTTACTAACTAATTACATCATTTATGAACATTATGACTCAAAATATACCTAATCTGAAAAGTTTGATTTTAAACATCCACAACAGAAAGCCAGTAATAAAAAAGCCTAACTAAAATATAAAACAAGCTTTACTGTCTGTTCAGTCTCACTTGTGGATAAACCTGCCCTCTTTCAACTGACTGGCTGGTCCAATGTATGGGATCTATGTGTTCATTACAATAATGCTGGTTGTGTCCCTGTTTCTCCCTCTTCCTAACCTCCTCCACTCCTATCTCTCTCTCCTTTCCCCACTTCTTTGGTAACACCAAAGGGTAACAAAAACTCCAGAGAGCAAAACAAAACCTTAAAAGTTCTACAATCTCTCCTCTACGAAGGTACTGCATTAGCTTGTAGGTGGGAAATTATGAGTTTAAATTCTCAACAGCTGCACAGTTGCATCTATCTATTTCACCTGACAGTCAAGTACCAGTCATAATGTTACTATGAAAAAATAGCGTAAAACTATATCAATGGATGGTTTATTGATGATACCTCACCCTTTATTGATGGGCACGCCTATAACTGTCATGTGATGGTGTCTGACATGTATACACGTCATGACTCACTTTAGTGAGTGAGTGGGTGGCCTGGCTGTACAACAGCACAAACACAGCCAGGAAGAACTGACTTGCATAATAATAACATCACAGAAAATTCTGGCCCTTCATGGTAGAGTTAAATGTGACTGTTCAAATAGTGATGATCTACTTACTACTACATAATATTGGAGAACAATTGGTTCTACTTACTGGTGAGTGGATATATCAATTTGTAATGATTTTGTTTTATATCTGAGAACTCTCACCGGATATTAACCCCTTCAATGCGAATGATGTGACCACTGTCATGAAAAAATTTGGCTTGAGGGGTGGGTGATGTGAACATGTCGTCATGGAAAAAAATGGCTGTAGGCCAGGTGATACAAACTTGCTATCATGAGGATGATCAGACTTATTTGGTGTTTACGCAGGCACTTTAGCATTATTCCCATTAATAAATGAGCATGAAATATAGTGTCCATGGGCCATGACTAGAATAGTGCTGGCAGCATCCTATTCCTGGCCACTGTGACCGGCAGTGAAGGTTGTATTACAGATAACTGAATATTACGTTAAAATATTTTAAAATTACACAATTAAGAAAATGTTACTTATCTTCAATTTCATTCAATGATTTATGGACTAACTAGAGAGATAATATAGAGTCTGTGCAATGAAAACAATCCATTACCATCTGGATAAAGAAAATCAAAGGAGCTATAATAACAATAACAATAATAATAATAAGAAAAATAATAACAAATAATAACAATGAGTTACAATAATAATAATAATAATAACTACAACAACAATAATAACACCAAAAATAATAAAAAAACAACAATAACAAAAATAATCATGATAATATATATAAAATATTTTCCCATTTATGTTCTAAGAATTGGGTAGACTGGAGAAGTAAGGAAGGCCAAATAACTAACACCTTGGTGACTAAGCACTTGTGGAGTCATCAGTATGTGAAAAAAAGAGTAAAAAAGCAAACAGTACTGGACAGTGCATGGTAATCAGTGGGTTAAGGGCAATGGGATGCCAGGAATTTATATATCAGCTCTAACAATACTGAAGGAAATCACCTATCTTTGTAGGTTTAGAATCTCATCACAGTACATTACTGTAAGAGTTATAAATCATTTGCCTTTTTCAGATCTGTAATCAAAATAACCTATGCACATACTAAGATATATTTTGTTGTATGCTGTAAGCACATCTGGAGTCAAGCCATGCTCCTATTCTCTTTACTGCACTAAATTGGAAAGAAAATAATTATGATTAGTCATGAACCCATACAGATTAAGCTAATGCTGTCTTAAGAAGAATAAATTAGTAAGAAAAGAAAATGACATTAATAATAATCACAATCATAAGGCGATATCAAGTAATGCATTTTTCGTAGCTTCTACAATAAAGTACCACCCATCCAAACTTATCTACACTGAAATTAACATATTAACATATACATATATAATTTAGATCTAGGTATACATGCAAAAAAAAGCACAAGGTATTTTTCAGGACTTTGCTGTATGAAACTAACTATAAATAAATAAAAGAATATTAAAAAAAAAATAATAGAAAAAAAAACAAAAAAACATACAAGCATGCTCACAACTTTAGAAATTAAGTTTACAGACATTACATACCTTTTTCAAAATGTTGATGCGATACTTCAGCTTTTTGTTTTCATTGAGAAGGTTAAGAAATTCTTTGTCGTTAACATCCTCATTTTCAAGACAATCCAAGGAGCCTGTCACAAGAGCCTGCAGACGTTCAGTCAGTTTTTGCGTTTCTTTTTCCTGAAACCATTAACATGATAAGTAGATATTCTACTTTTCACTCTTATCTAAATCAATATTAATAATAAATGATTGACAAGGAAGATGAAGAAGAGCATGGCCAAAACCAAGAGTAATAACAATGGAATGAGAGTAAATTGAAAGTATGTAACATATGTGACTTAAAAGGAGTAGGCCATAGACAGACAGACAGACAGACAGAGAGTATTTGGTCAGCATTCATTAACACGAGTAAACTGATTAGATAGGTAAATTTGTCCTGCATGGCAGAGACCTCCGCTGTGCAAAACGGGAGGATGCGTGGCTGGCATTGTGCAAATGCGAAGACAAAGGTCATTGGCTGCCAGCCGTATACAAAAGGTTCTATTTGCCCTTCTATAGCTGCAAAGTCAGAGATTTCATTAACCCCTTGGACCCGGAAAAAACTCGGACAGCTGCCCGGGTGACGTGAACATGCCGTCTACGGGGCAAATGGACCATGTTCTGGGTGACGCAAACTGCCGTCAAGAGTGAAGGCCTGGGTGACGGAAAGGACTCGCCACGAGTGCACAAACCTCTTGGAGTGTGATTTGACTCGTTTGGCACTTAGAAGGAGCTTTAGCATTATTCCCATCAATAAACAAATGAGGAATGTAACGTGTGTAAATGTTCCTTTTTTTTTTTTCTTGCACTGAACTACTTACTACATAGAAAGACAATATGGAGTCTGTGCAAGGAAAATAAGTAATTACCATCTGGATAAAGCTAATCAAAAGACAGATATTGAGAAATGGTGATAAACCTAAAATTTTTTACACAAAATAACTTTTCAAGAGGAGGCACAGAGTCTTGTCTCCACTCATGGGTGTTCGTGCACGCCTGGCCTATGCGCCGCACGCCCGGGATGGTGGCGCCTTAATTGACCCATTGCCCGGGGTTTTCAGCTCTGTGATTTCCGTCATGCAACCAGGTACGAGGGGTTAAGTAATGACAATGACATGAATCACGACAAATATGACACATTTCAAATGCGATGATGATTGGACTTTATGAGAATACAGAGTGAAAGAGCTGGTGCGAAAAGCTTATATCAGAAGTTTGAGGAAGTTATCATATGCACTTGCACACTGATATCTTGATATTTTCCAGACGAACATTTTAAAGAATGAGAAGGTTTCTTTGAATCACTTGCTCTATCATTTGCATATATTATTCTTCGTCTAAAAGGCGGCTGGCAGGAATTTGACCTATACCAAAATCTGTTATACTGACATCAAAGTCTACAAATTTTGAGACGTAGACTTCCTAATCAGTTACCACCATAATAAGTCTAGTATTGAAAGCCACTGCAGGTGCCTTCAATTCTTTAATCGTTGAATCACATGAATTATAATATGCAAGTGCCGGTACCCACTTAGAAAAGGAACAATAAAACCCATAACAACAAAAAATTACAACTCCTTCAGTACCTTCTATTTGCCATGAATACAACTCAAACTATAAAAATAACAGACGTCCAACCACACAACGCAAACCTCTCATTCGGGTGACTATTTTTGCCAGTGAAAGAATTGAACATTTTATACCATAGGGTTGACGCAACATCCACCATGATATCAACTCAGCTGTTTTATAACCTAGCACACTACTACTATCTAATCCCACTTACAGCTTTTGCGCATCGGAGTATATAGTCACAAACGCGAGCGTCAGTCATTGTGGCCAGAAGTATTTAAAAATATGTTGAGACTCGTCGCCACGCCGCCGCTCCTTTGCTCTCGCCGCGGTGTTTGGGTCTGGACGGGGGTTATTTTCACTGAGTAATAGTGTGCATGAAGAGTGTTGTTTCTGTCATATGGTTATCAAGGCTCTTGGAAAAAATAAAATAAGATGTTATCTATTATACCCGAGTTGAGAAGTTTGTCCGTTTATAACTGTTGAGAATTTTTGTCCCGTTATTTGAGTTGAGAATTTGTGTGCGTTATTTTCACGGTGTAGAAGAATTATTAAAATGTCATGAAATCATAAAAT
>NC_091579.1:28894262-28898684 GCF_042767895.1 Penaeus vannamei
ATTTTCCGGAATACCTTTGCACAACCGATCGCGACGATTTGTGTATTGATGAATTCATTTCACTCTCTGCTATCCAAATATATCGAAATTATGCCTCCCCCTAAGGGACAGTCTTGGCCCTGATAGGGAAGGAATTAAACTTTTAAATTAGAGGTACCAGGGAAATTGCGGGGTAGAATATGAATAATGTACAGAATCAGTCACTGTAGTGTTGAATGAAGGGGGCTGTACCCCCTGCTACCCCTCTCTTTGGGGGCTACCACCCCATCCCCCACAATGGAAGACAAAGAATCTACCATGTATTCACCGCAGGGTAGAGCGTACGATTGACATGTGAGAGCACCCGATGCTGAGACTGTCATATGCTCTATCCTGCTGTACGTATGTGGTGGATTATTTTTAGGATATTTTTTCTAATATCTCTGCATAACAGACTACAATGATTTTTGTATCATTGGATTCCTCTCACTGTTGAGTTTACAAATATACAGAAATTATTGTGCAGAACCCTCCCTCCAACAACCCCTACATTATAGTCACTGATTCTTTGCATATTATTTCCATTTTACCACATTTTTACCTGGTACCTTAAATGACCACCCCTGCCATCAGGGCCAAGAATGTGGGAGTTGGGGGGGCTTCCATGCAATAAAACCTACATATTTGCATTGTAGATGATGAGAGGAATCCAATGATACCGAAATTGTCGCAATCTGTTTTGCGGATGTATTAGAATAAAATACTATTTGTTGTCCACACAGAGCCCACTGCAACTGACTATATATAAACCAATTCTCTGTACGTTATTCATAATCTCCATGGTACCATTTGTGCCCACAATGGCATATTTTTAATATATTTGGATAGCAGAGAGTAAGAGGAATTCATCAGTACCAAAATCCTTGCTATCGGTAATGTGAAGGTATTCCGAAAAATTAGCCATTCCCCTCCACTGACATGAGTATTTCCTTATTTGTCAGAAAATTATCTGGGAAATGAGTTTTTTCTTAAGTCGTCAGAATATATGTTGTGGATGTCTTTTGGCCTTAGCTTGAAGGAGAAGTGCAGAGGTTACAGTGATTGCCTGATACTGGCCACTAACTTCTTAGTCTTAAGATTGTAGCACATCCAACAGATGACAGCAGGTTTGAAATGAATTTGATATAGTTATAAGAAATTAATATTTTGAAAACCACAAATGTAACTAATGTGTGCTATTATATTTTCATTTGATAGTAGCCAAGTATAAATGTATATGTAAGCCCTGCATTATAGCAAGTAGAGGGTCCAGATAAACTATATTTTTGCACAAGTTTGAAACAGAACCCAGTTAGATAGGGTAGAACCCTATCTTGCCTGAATATTATTATCTATTTCATTCCAACTATAGCAAGGAAATGTGAGGAACAACATAGTATTTGTGTTCTTGCCTGCTTCCCTCAACTTCTTTACAGATCCAGAGTTTGCATGTATTCATATGATCAAGGAATAAGGATATACTTTCACATAAAAAGTTTGGAATGCTATTAATTTTGCTCTGAAGATATTAATGATAGTCCAGACATAGAGGATTTGAATGAAACTCAAAGCAGCTTTTTAAAATGAATGCAAAAATTGTCTCATAAGTAATATATATATATATATATATATATATATATATATATATATATATATATATGTATGTATATATATATAATATATAATATATAATATATATGATATATATATATAATATATATAATATATATAATATATATATAATATATATGATATATATAATATATATATAATATATATATGATATATTTATATATGTAATATTTATATATATATAATATATATAATATATATAATATATAATATATATAATATATATAATATATATATATAAATATATATATTTTATTTTTTATTTTTTATTTTTTGTGTAAGTGCTGTATAAGAGTGATACTAAGCACTTTTTTTTTACTAATTTTATAAACATAAGTATAGATTTATGAAAATGGCTCAGTCTTGTCTATAATGAACATAGTCAGTGCATGGATGATTGAATGAGCCATGCAGTAATCATCTGTGGTACTGCTTCAAATAGCAATTTGCCAGCTGACAGATTTTATACTACATTCATGCAAAAAAAGATTGGAAATTATTTAGATGAATATATCAACATAATTCAACCTTGTCAGGAAAACTGCACAACTATTCTGATAATAAGATTTAAACTCAAACTTCTGATATGCCGTGCATTTGAAAGTTTATTTTCTTATTGCCATAAACACGCGACCTCAGTTATAGGCAGTAGAGAAACTGATATTTCTAAACTTTGTTTTGAAGAGCACTTAGATGGATGTCATTATTAGAAATGATATTGCTCAAGATCACATTAAACTTGAAGGATAAACTTACTGGTTTAAAAGGATTTATACCAACCAGACCTATTGGATGAGATTCCACTTAGACTTCAAAGAATAACTAGTTGCAGATGCTGAATTGCTTTGGCCAGAGATGAGGCTTAATCTGTATGCAGTTACCTGTTTAGGCTGAAAAGAGAGAAAGCATTTTCTTTTTTTATCATGCAAGACCAATATTTCTTATAATCTTAAAAGATTTAAATCTGAAACAGGCAAGAAAGGCAGCAGATTGTAATTACTTTATAATTATAACAATGTTTAGCTCTTATTTTGTTTTTAATTTTAGTGGCAATACATAATGCAATGTATAAGATGGATAAATAGAGTAAACACCTGGAAAGTTTATGTGAGTATAAGTAATGGATGATAAAATAATTTCAAATAATATGGCAATAGATAGTGTATAGTTAAGTGAAGGGATGGCACAACTCAGATGAAATTCTTAGATATAGGTTATATGAATATAAAGTTTGTCTTCCTAATCCAAAGAATCTATGAGTAATAGAATAATTACCCTTGCTTGCATTCCCATATTTACTTGAGCTTGGATGCCGGGGATGTTCATTCCCCTTGAATGAACTTCATTCTCCCCAGGATTTTTTTCCACCCCTAAAATTGTGAATAGGTTATTGATTGATGGATTTCATTGAATGCATCCCCCCCCTGGGTTTTTCCCTTAAGTTTGGCCTTGCTTGTTTGAGAAACTGCAGTTTACTGAATGCCAAGGGGTGATGCAAATATTACAAATTGCATATACCTTTGCTGTTCACACTGACATTGATATGCACCTAAAGATTGGTCTTCAGTTCAAATTGATCCTCATCCCTAGAATTACACCCAAAGCTATGTCCACAGAATAGATAAGATAATAAGTTGCAAGTATTATACGTTCAGTGTTAAAAGCTAGATGAAAATTAACTTTGCTGTTTACATTAGACATTAAAGGAAACTCCAAGTCCTGTCTTGGATTTTACGTGAATTTATCGGGTGTCAATGCCAGATTAGTAAGCCATAGATTGCCCCCCCACCCCTAGAAGAGTGAGAGAGTGTTTGAGTAAGAGAGAGAGAGAGAGAGAGAGAGTGTGTGAAAAAGAAAGAAAGTGTGTTTGTGAAAGATAGAGATAGAGAGAGAGAGAAAGAGTGTGAAAGAGAGAGAGAGAGTGTGTGTGTGTGAAAGAGAGAGAGAGAGAGTGTGTTTGAGTAAGAGAGAGAGAGAGAGAGAGTGTGTGAAAAAGAAAGAGAGAGAGTGTGTTTGTGAAAGATAGAGATAGAGAGAGAGAGAGTGTGTGTGTGTGAAAGAGAGAGAGAGAGAGTGTGTGTGAAAGAGAGAGAGAGAGTGTGTGTGAAAGAGAGAGAGAGAGTGTGTGTGTGAAAGAGAGAGAGAGAGAGTGTGTGTGTGAAAGAGAGAGAGAGAGAGAGAATGTGTGTGAAAGAGAGAGAAAGATTGTGAGAGTGTGTGTGAAAGAGAGAGAGAGAGAGAGAGAGTGTGTGTGAAAGAGAGAGAGAGAGAGAGAGAGTGTGTGTGAAAGAGAGAGAGAGAGAGGGTGTGTGAAAGAGAGAGAGAGAGAGGGTGTGTGAAAGAGAGAGAGAGAGAGGGTGTGTGAAAGAGAGAGAGAGAGAGAGAGAGGGTGTGTGAAAGAGAGAGAGAGAGAGAGAGGGTATGTGAAAGAGAGAGAGAGAGAGAGAGGGTATGTGAAAGAGAGAGAGAGAGAGAGAGAGAGAGAGAGAGAGAGAGAGAGAGAGAGAGAGAGAGAGAGAGAGAGAGAGAGAGAGAGAGAGAGAGAGAGAGAGAGAGAGAGAGAGAGAGAGAGAGAGAGAGAGAGAGAGAGAGAGAGAGAGAGAGAGAGAGAGAGAGAGAGAGAGTGAGTGTGAAAGAGAGAGTGTGAAAGAGAGAGTGTGAAAGAGAGAGTGTGAAAGAGAGAGTGTGAAAGAGAGAGTGTGAAAGAGAGAGTGTGAAAGAGAGAGTGTGAAAGAGAGAGTGTGAAAGAGAGAGTGTGAAAGAGAGAGTGTG
>NC_091579.1:28916684-28936684 GCF_042767895.1 Penaeus vannamei
GTGAAAATTTAGCAGAGCTTGAAGATTGGGTAATAAAGAAAAATACAGAGGCATGAATAAGTCTCTTACACTTTCCATATACTTGTTTCAGACAAGTCATTTGCTGTTCCACAAGAAGTTGGGGAAGTGTGCTTCTCTCCATCCACAGAATAATCAGCTGTTACTGCTTCCCTGTGACCCAGTCAACAACTACCAGAAGTGGAATTTTAAGCAAATTACCCCAAAATGGTGAAAGGGTGATAAAAAGGTTGTGCTTGTTTGTGAGTGATTTTTCCTGAGGTCTGAATTATGTTTAAATGTGTTGAATAGATAAATAAGTAAACAAGATTATATGTATGTACATACATATAGTTTTATGCAAAAGAAAGAAATCACTATTACCTCAAAATTTTAAGAATTAGGGAAAGTTGTCAGTCATTAAGTGTAGAAGATATGATAATCAGAAGTCCATTATGACTGCCAGTTGTGATTTGAATTAAATGATATTATATTCTAGTTAATCAAATGTAAGAAAAATCTCTTGCATATTGAAAGGAGAATGAACCATTCATTGAACATTGTAATATATCAATCCAAAGCTGCGGGAACATGTGATATCCATTGTAGTGTTGCTTTGTAAAATGTGTTTACACAGAGATAGCTCTGCAAGTGTTCAGCTACCAAGGATTTAATTAGTGGAAATACTTGCCTTATTTCCCCTTTCCTTGAGGTTTTGGGATTTATTTTTTTAATGCTGTTATTGATATTATAACTTATGATATTTTTAACAATGCTAATGGCAATGGAAGATGAAGAATAGTTCCAAAAATCAAGAAAAACAGATAGGTAGGACTAGTGATTGACTACTTTAAGGAACTATCTTTGTGTAAACACAATTAGTAAACTAAACTTACAGCGGGGTTGGCATGTACATGTATGTACATGTCAGCCCCAGCAGCATTGGGTTAAAGTAACATACGCCCTAGTATTTGTATTCTATTACAGTTTATAGTTGATCTATAGATATTTAATTTTATACCATGAGATTTAAGAAGTCAGGTTGTTTACTATGTTTAGTTTATAATATCCAGAAATAAACATAATTTACCATGATGATCTATGGTTAATTACAGAAAAGTTAGCTATTATTTTAGATAAAGCTTTATCAACATATGAAAATATGAAAACATTTACTTAAAAGCCGTTTTTGATAACAGAGAAAAGGAAACATGGAGAATTGCAGCTCAGTCCTAACAAAAGAGACCAGCTGCTGAACAGAAAGGAAACTGTTCCATATTTAGTAAATTATTGGACTATATATTGTATTTATTTTATGGGTTTTAGCAAATGCTAATGAATAGTTATCTGTTATCTGTTTTGTTTTTATAGTCAATAGAAATAGGTGTTGTTTCCAAGTGAATTGTTTTCCTTTTCTTTATTTTTATAGATTTAGTAAAAATATTTGATCTAGTACACTTCTTTTTGCATAATTTATAACCTTAACTTGATTATTTAAAGTGAGGAAAAATATCTCCCTCACCCTCGGGTCTTCTAAATTTATTTTAGTAACGTGCATTAATTAGTGGTAAGAGGATTCCAATTTAAATAGATTATAGGTGAATGCATATATCCTTTGATCCATATGGCTGAAGTAGACATATTTAATCCCTTGGATCCAGGTGACATGACCTTAACATCATAAAGAAATTTGGCTGACAACCAGATCATGGGAATGTGCTGCCGTGAGTGCACAAACCTCATGGAGGTTGATTAGACTTGGTGGGCATTTAGGAAGGGGCTCTAGCTTTATTTCCATCTGTAAACAAGTTTGTAATCTACCATTTGTGAGCCATGACTGGAATAGTGCTGGCTAAAGGGGGGACATTATTTCTATGTTCAGGATGCTATTCCTGACATAACAAAATGTTACTTCTTGATTTTCTTATTGCATGGAGTTGTAGACTACCTAGAGATGAAATGGAGTCTGTGCAAGGACATCAGTCTATTACTGTCTTGATGCAAATTATCAAGTGACAAATATAGATCTTGGGAAAATGGCAAAAAAAACAACTTGCAGAAGAGATAGTAACATTGCAAAGGAGAGGCAAGGAGTCTTGACAGCACAGGTAGTTTTGTGTTGACTGGGCCTCCAAGCCACACACCTGGTAGAGTTGCCATTCAAGTAAAGCACCTGGATCCAGTGGGTTAAGCATGCTGTAGTTTTAGTACTACCATGTGCTCTTTCACCAACCTTTTTATGCTTTGCCAGATGATATTATTTGTGATAAGTATTTACATGCAGAAAAGTAGTAATTCAAATCGCCTTCAATCTTCAGTCTTGATATAGAAAACTGAATGGTGCAAATAGTAAAGATGCAAGCAGTCCATTATTTTTTTGCTCATTAATTATGCTGAGGTTTGTTGTTGCTTTCTTGCTTGTACTCTATCCTCACTTTATCTCTACCTTTTTATCTCTTTCATTTTCTTTATCATCAGTTTTTCTCATCTTATTTTCATTATGTATGGTAAAAGTGGCACTGGGTTTTTCAGTTTGTATATGTGGTAGATAGTTCTTGGATGTGTTTTTACTTAAAGCTGTATTGAAAAATTTTGTGTAATTTTTTGCTTTTTGCTCATAACTTTAATGATAATGAAATGGCATCACAAATTATTGAGAATACTCTGTGATTCTTGAAATATGGACTCTTAAACATATGTTTTTATGATCTTAATTTGATTATGAATCTGCTGTTAATCTCAATGTATGTGTATGTAAGTATGAGAGCTAAGGCTTTACAGGCTTACATAGCTTACCATGATTTTTAGAAATGGTTTATTTGATTTGGCCATTGTGTAAGTGAAAAACGAATGTTTTTTTTATTTTATTTAAGCCTGCCTGCCTTTGTTTAGCTCCAAATTTTGGAATAAGATTTACCTTAAACAGTACAATCAGGTTAGCATTGGAAATTAATCAAGAAATTGGTTAAAATAAATAACTGATTATTTTTTCACTGTACCTAATCTTTCACTATTTACTAATCCCATAACACCCTATATAGGTGGATTGAAGATTGAAAAGAAGAGTGATATAATTGCATCTTAACTGCTTTAACCCCTTACTGATGGGAAAGGCTATAGACCTTCTTGAGATATTTCAGCTATGTGCCAGGTACCGTCTAACCATCATAACTTGCTCCTGCACTAGTGTGCTGTAACTCCCAGGTGGGCTACCTGGACTGGCTGCATACTGAAAGTAAGATGCATAATTCTTCATAAGGCTTGGGTATCACAAGACTTGATTTATCAGTTTAACATAAACAGAATATGGTAATTGTTTTTAGTTCATTGTAAAATAATTAAAAATGAGGTGGTTGAGGCAGAAATATGAAAATTATATGATATTCATTTGTATATATAGATTTTTTAAGTTGTAGGGCCTCTGGTATTTCTTGCAACTCAAGGGTTTTGAGCTAAGATGGTGCTGGAAGAGACAATGTACTTTTATTTATTTATTTATTATTATTTTTACCATTGTTGCTAGTTATAATTTTATTCTGCACACAGATGAAGTAGTTTGTTTTTTAAGGTGATTTTTTGTGAGATTTGTCTTATGCATGTGTAGAATAGTTAAATTACAAACTTTCTGCATATTGTTGACCAATATGAATAGTCCTTACCTTATTCTGTCCTTGAGTCCTGGGATCTCATTTAGATGGTTTTACATTTGCAATATATTTTGATTTATGTATTTTGTATGTGTATATGGGATGAAGTATCTGAAATTAGAATGTGCATAAAACCTGAGACCATATGACTTAACACAAACAGAAATGCTCATGAGTAGTTGCGCCACTTACACCCAAAGTAAATAAACTTTCAATGATACCACTGAACGTGAATATTATGATTATTTTCCTTTGGCAATCCAGCTAAGGGAGCAGGAGTAGTGTATTGTAAAGTTTATTGAATTTTCTTACTAAATGATGTACTAGGAAGATTCCAAATTATATTGGATTATTGTAACAGAATTCTGCTAATGTTGCTTAACAAAACAAAGCAAACAATTGTAATATTTTTGTTTTTTCAAAGAAGTTACTATTGAGAGTTTTGAAGTAATTATTTTTTGGAACTTGATGATAGCAAATCTTTAATGCATTTAAGCTTAAAAAAATATATATATATTGAATTCAAGTATTTTTGTAAAGAATTCCTTTTTGAAAGATATAGGGAAGGTATAGAATTGCAGATCAGATATAAGAGGTAAACAGCAGTAATGTTTTAAATCTTTTAAGTTTGAGAGATCATTATCATTGTTAGCAGTGTCAGGTTAACTGTAATTGTAAACATTTTCAACATATTATTTTCTTTGCACAAAATTAGGTTGTTACATATTAGCTTGGACATTCTGAGAGGTATTGTGAGGGTATACCCATGCTACATACTATACTCTTTGTTTGTCTGTGCTAAATTAATTTATTGAAATTTGTTTGCCTACCATATGAAGTAATATACAAACCACTGATAGTAATTGATAACATAAGAGGAACATGTGATGTGTTCTCCTTTACTCAAGTTAAATAATTAACTATATGAATTTGTTCAAAGATTTTAGGAAGCATATAACCTGGAGGCGTGGAGACAAACAGCAGAACACAAAATATGAATTATAAAAGTTAGGTACATCACTCCCTTTCTCATGTAAATATCCTGTGTGTGTTTGATTTTTGCCACTCCTAACATTATTTCTTCAATGAAGAAATGCAATAAATGGTACAATAAATTACCATTGTGCAATATCAGTATCAGTAATTAACAAATTTATTACTGAGTATATCTGAATTATCATGTATTTTTAGCCAAACACATGCACCTTAAAAGATTTACACAGTAGTCAAAATTGTCTGTCAACAGATGTTTCAACCTCAAATGCATTGGTACTTCATCTCCTTTTACTTTTTAGTTACAAATACAAAATTTTAAGAAATGCAAAAATGTTTATTAATGTAAGATGGGATAATATGAAAGCTACAATGGTAGATGATTCCAACTATCAGCATGGAGAAAACAGATCAAGAATGCCTTTTATATAACCATACAGGTCTGTGGTAAGGACATGACAATCATGTATTAATGAATAGTTTTTCTTGTTAATGTTTTCAGTAATCTTATTCCATATGCTTAGTATAAAATAACTAATTGGGCTTGAAATATTCATACTTTGGACTATTTGATTATTTTTGATTTCCTTTTGGATACCCAATACCTTTCGTGCACACACTGACAAATGCACATGCACATGACATGATATTTCTCTTATTTTTCTGTGATAAACATAAAAGGAGCATTGAGAAATTTTATCTAATGCACATTCCTATGGTTGAGTGTGGCTTAGGCAGTGGCATCTGTGAAAGTTGTTTAGTTTTATACTTTCAAGCATTTATCAGCAAAGGATAAAAATGTTGCTTGCATTTTCATTTTCAAATTGTACTGTGGATTACAGTGAAGAGAAATAAAGATATTTTTAACACCCTTTTTCATTATCAGATTTACCCCAGTAGAAAAGTGATATCAACATTTGAATTTTGACTGTCATGAAGAATAAATAAAATGCAATGATTTTCAATATTGAACAGGAATTTGTTTGATGACACTCTATTGGAGAACTGTAAATTAATTGATGGAGCCTAAGGACAGCCATAACATATCAGCTGTTGGCCACAACACATGTATGGGTGGAGTTTCTTACCTACTTTTCATGAAATCTAGTGACTATTATGAAAACATCACTATTGCTGTTACAGTAAGAGACAAATGGTTTACAAATGTTTGTGACGATTTTGATAAGAGGAAAACTGAGCAGTTTGTTGTATTTACAGAAAAAAATTTATCTTGGACTCAACGGTTCTAGGGAAGTATGCTGTACATTAATAGATGCAATGTGAACTTATGAAGGAACCCAAATTATTGGAAGCAGTAAAAAAAATATATATATTTGGATATACAAGATCACAGTAATTTGGGAAGGATTTTTCAAAACTTTCTAGGTCCTAGAGGCAACTGCAAAGATTTTGATTTGTAAAATTAACTTATTCTTGTTCATACAAATGAGTTTTACTTGATGGGTACAAGGACTTTATTTACCACAGAGCACTTTCAGAGTAAAACAGCCCAAATGTATGTGCTTGTAGTGGAGTGAAATAACCAGACAATGACCAAACTGCACTTAGTCACTTGCTGGTAGCCAGTATGCAGATATTGGATGAAGGCAGTCAGTCCACTAGGCACTACTGAACTGTGTAGATACAGCAGTAGTAGTCAGAGAATACGTGCATGTGCAAGAGATATATAGGTAATACATTGAAAATCTAGGCATAATAGCAAAAATATAATTATGCAATGTTAGCATGTGGGTCTGAAGCTCATTTTCTAGGCACTGTCATGTTATAAAAATATACAAGTTGTGATTTGGTTACTAATCCATCAAGGTATATGAAAGTACCATCTGGGGAAAAAGACATTCTTTTGTAATACATAGCATTTGCAGATACTGCATTTTCTCATACCTGTTTCCCAGCTTATCTTGAAAATATACTGATTGATGCCTAAGATTTTGAAGAATGACTAAATAAATTACTTGCAGGTAATAGGTAGTCTCTTTTTTCTTTCCCTTCTCTTGTTTATGGTTACATTGTAACCCCCCTCCCCCAATGCCATGCTCAATTTTATCCTGTGGGGACAGCAGATGGGGACTGAGGTCCAATGGGGGGATCACCCCTGCCTTTAACCTTGGCCCTTGCCTCAACTAATTTTGCATGGTCTTTTCTTCCCCTTTCTTTTTCCTTCTCTTCTTCATCCACTTCTGTCCACATCGTAAGTGTGAGAGCTGTGGTGAAAGGCCGTTGTACTCTGTTTGCAATTTCCTCTTTACCCTTTTCACTACCATACTAACCAATAGCGCTCTACAACCTTTGTCCTAATTGTTAATTAATCTTTAACCTTTTTGCGACAATACTTTATCATAATGCTGTATTACCTTTCGATACTATGGGTCTTTATACCCAAACTTGCCCTATTGCTCTATTTTGTAAATGCCACTAATGATGCAGCAGAAAATCTTAAATAAATAAATAAATAAACTTTGTAACAAACCAAAAATGAGAGCCTAATTATGCAGTTATGTTTTAAATACTTTCCTCTGTCAAATGCATTAATCTTTATCCCATTTTTCCATCTAAGTAGTCCATTTTGTGAAGTTTGACAGATTTTGATGAAATTTGTCAGTAATGAAGGAAGGAAATGTCCTCTTCAAATTATCTGAACAAAACATTGGTTAAACTGTTACAGAATTTTCAGTTTGGTTAATTTAGCCACTTGTTAATTTGTGTTGAATCTTTTTTTTCCCCATTTTTTCATGGTCATACTGACTTGTCTTATTTCTTGATCTTCAGACAATTAGATAAGTTCACTTTTACAAAGTTTTAAGTGCATAGTGAAGTTAAGTCATTTTGTGTAGTTCTGTACTGAAAATTAACAAATATTTATCTCTAACAATGGTAACTATTGTATCCCTTTTCATTGCAATTATGTCTATTGAAGGACTGCATATTATTTTCATATAAATGCTTGTGAAAAGCAGGACACAGGAAGCTGGTTATTAAATCCACATGGAAATACAGGGAACTAAGTCAAGTGCTTTATTGTACACTTCCAGTACAAAAAATACTAAAAATGTTTAACATGTCACAAAAAGGTGATTAAACAAAGAGTGAAGATATCTGCTTCAATTTCTTTGTCTTTCAGACTTGAATAATACATACTTTCAAAATTGAACTATGTAAGCTTTGGTATGCACAAAAACAATATAATATAAATGTTCATAAAGGAATTTGAGGTTCTTTCTAAAATTACATAACCAAGATCCATCAGAAACCATTCATTTCACTATAAAAAGGAATATCATATATTAAAGAAAAGCTACTGTGTATTCTTATTGTGTACAAATGCTTTTATGTATGGAAAATACATATCTTATCATAATGGATTTCAGGTACTGTCCCACTTCAATTTAGATTAAATCAGCAACTGTAAGAAAAGGAGAAATATTGGTTACACTATGTACAATATATTTGAAAGACTAATAAGGATTAATAAATTCAATAATGATAAATCATACAAATATTTACAATTGTCTTTGTATAATGTTACTCACAGACTATCACAAAGAAATTAATGGAATTATACTTACCATTCATGGGCATTTCATCAATCTGTGTTGAGTAGTACTGTTCAATATCTCGCAGGATACGAATATCATCATTCTTCACAAAGTTGATAGCAACACCTTTCCTTCCAAAACGACCAGATCGACCAATACGGTGAATGTACAACTCACGATTGTTTGGCAAGTCATAATTAATGACCAAGGATACCTGAAAACAACAGTGCTATTAGAACCAAAGATACCTTTTTATGGTGTAAATGTCTTGTTACTTTTAACTCTGCTGACAGGTGCTTCACACACCAGAATGGACCATGCACCAGGTGGAGTCCTTCTTTTGAGGGAAAAAAAAAAAATAGAAGCACAGAAAACAATTTCTGTTCCCTGCAATTTTAGTTGAAATACACAATTTACAGCAAAGAAGGACTGTAACTCCTCCATGACTCCTATCAAACAAACAGCTGTTTAGTGTGTACAACTCAGAGCATACTTGATGCCTACAGTATGTACAGACACCACATGGCAGCCAGCAAGAGGTTAAAACAACTTTCCAAGATTTGATTTGCTGATCTGAGATATTCTTAGTGTATTCTATCATCATGGAGCTTAATAATAAGTAGTGTTTACTCTGCCTTGGGTATAATTACCTGCTGTACATCAATTCCTCTGGCCCATATATCAGTAGTGATTAATACTCGACTCTGGCCTGAACGGAACTCCTTCATGATAGCATCTCGCTCTTTCTGTGGCATGTCACCGTGCATGGAAGACACCGTGAAATTGGCCTCTCGCATCTTTTCTGTCAGCCAGTCCACCTGATGATTGAGTAAAATAAAACTTTAGAAGAATTTATTACAATAAAAAAACACCACAAATTTTTATAGTAAGATGTACATAACAAAACAGAAAAATCTGCTAAATTAAAAATGCCCTTCAGAAAGAGAAAGGTAATATTAATACCTACTGGCCTTTTCTGAAGGGGAACTGGTATAATACATTCTTCAATCTTTTTAAAAGTTTTGCTTAAGTTACCACAGCTAATGAAGAAAGTGACAGGTTACAATCTTTGAACAGATAAAGTGAATGAAGTGCATATTAACTTTTGAAAAAAAAAAAAAAAGAGAGAGAGAGAGAGAGAGAGAGAGAGAGAGAGAGAGAGAGAGAGAGAGAGAGAGAGAGAGAGAGAGAGAGAGAGAGAGAGAGAGAGAGAAACTAGTACATAATGAGCAATTGCCTTGGTTTCATTAAAAAAGGAACTACATTTTCTTCAATTAACCACATGCTGCTGGGGATGGCAAGTGCATACATGCCATGCCCACTGTGTTTATTCAATAATTGTTTTTTACTTATAGATAGTTCCATAAGTATTAAGTTACCAATGGTCCAATGATGAGAACTACCTGTCTCACTTGTTTACCATTTTCCTTGATTTTTGACAATATTTTCTGGTATTTGATATTGTTATTAATGTAAATAACACTTAAGCAATTATGATGTTTATAATAAAAATAACAGTATAAATATTGATAGCATTGGTAAAACAAAACAAAACAAAACAAGGAAAGGTGAAATCAGGTGAGGTCACAAAGCCTACTAATTAACTCCTTTGTGGCTAAGCCTTAGAAGAGCCATCTAAGTGTAGAATCACTTCACAAAAAAATAGTTCAGGGAACACTGCATTTTCCCAATGGCACTCACCTTACGCTTCGTGTTGCAAAAGATAACTGCTTGTGTGATGGTCAGTGTATCGTACAAGTCGCACAAAGTATCAAATTTCCACTCTTCGCGCTCTACGGCCACAAAGAACTGCTTGATTCCTTCCAGTGTCAGTTCATCACTGTCAAATATTCATATGATATTGAGTAAATCATCATCATCATCATCATCACAGCAAAAATTACAATAACTATAATCAATCATAATAATAGTGATGATAATAAATACAAAAGTAATGATAATAACAATAGCAACAAAAACGACAATGCTAATGCTAATGCTAATGCTAATAATAATAATAATATATAATAATAATAGTAAAAATAATAACAATAAAGATATAATACATAATAATAATAAAAATATAATAATAATAATAATAATAATAATATAACCAATATATATATAATAACAATAACAATAATAATACAAAGTAATTCCATAATAATTATAATAAAAATAAAGATATAATATAAATTAATGTAATATAATAACATGAATGTAATGCAATTTAATATTAACAGTAACAATGAAAATAGCAATAATATAATGTAATTTCATAATTACAATAATGATAATATAATGTAATTCAATATTAATATAATGTTATTTACTAATAACAATAATAAATCTTAAAAACTATACACTAAAGTCATCTATTTGTAATGAAAATTAACAAGATGAAATCACAGTGGATTAAGCATATATATACACATATCCTCCCTGCATCAGTAGATTCATCCTTTCGAAGCATTAATGTATAATATTAATACCAATAACAATAATTAGAACCTTGCATGGGTTAACTTACCGTTTCACAAGGATACGAATTGGATCAGTCATGAACTTTGAAGTCATCTCAAGAATTTCATGGGGAAGTGTGGCAGAGATCAAGCAGACCTGGGTGGCTGGTGGAAGGTATCGGTAAACGTCATAGATCTGTTCCTTGAAGCCTTTGTTCAACATTTCATCTGCTTCATCTAGAACCAACATCTGACAAGATACAAATGTGATATTTAGAAACTTGAAACTTGACGTGCATTACACTACAAGTGAAATTTACATATAATATATTATTACAAATAATACTTGAATATACTTTAAATTAATTTATACTTTTATCTCTGCTAATACACGTCATTCACGAATTGACTTACCATAGCGTGAAAAGACACACACACACACACACACACAAAAAAAATTATACCCGTACAATAATATGTGACTGGTAAACTCTTTAAGGTTTATGAGGGCATATTGTAAGACTTACTTCAAGCTAGGATTGAAAAGGTTTATGAGGGCATATTGCAAAACTTGCTACAATTGAAAATATACCCATCTTCTTGTATTACTTTAATATGCAATTTCATTCTATCAGGTGTTTCTATGTAGCTGTTTGCATAAATGCATTTCCTAGTCTGCACTATCTTACCTTAATTGAACGGGTTCTGAGAGTGCGGCGTCTGATCATGTCAAACACTCGACCAGGTGTGCCAGAAACAACATGCTGCCCATAGTCAAGCTTGCGGATGTCTTCACCCAAGTTGGTCCCTCCAATACAGGCATGACACTGTACATTCATGTAATCTCCTAAGGCCAGAACAACCTGAAGAAGCAAAATGCCCATGTAGACCCTTGTATGTTTCCAGTGATATGTAACATATAAATCATTTCATTAGTTTTAGGTATTGTAGAACACTTTTTTCAAAATAAATTCTATAAATTCATATAGAAACTGGGAACAATATATGTAATGTTTTCAATGCATCTAAATCAGACATGGGGTACAAGTAATATGTAATAGTAACAGATTATTAGAGTTTTCAAGGTAATAGTAATGGATAGATGTTGACGACCAGGGCAACGGAAATGACTTGCCATGTGTGAACAATTTTTTGGAGGGAGATTAGACTTGGTGGGCTAAATCATTCAGGAAGGGGCTCTCTATGTTACAGGTACACCATAGGTGACCATGCAGAATGAAAACTGGCCTACTTGCCTCCATAAATTCAGACATACTTGCTTATGTGTTACCTTACCCTCCCAACAATAGTAATGCTAACCATTTTCAATGTAAGTAACTATCCTTTCAGCATGTAATATAATAATCTTAGAGTAATAGTAACAGATGACCAAGTAACAGAAATAGAAATTTAATATAAAACTACTCGAAACTAACAGTAATAAGAATATAATGGGGAACAACTGAAAGTAATATATAGTAGTAGTAATAGAAACCAGTAATGAACCCCACATCTCCTCTAGATGCTACACAAAACTACATACCTTTTGGATTTGCACTGCCAACTCCCTTGTTGGTGAGAGTGTGAGGACCTGTGTCTCACGGACATTGATGTCAAGTGTTTGTAGGATAGAGATGGAAAATGTGGCAGTTTTACCAGTTCCAGACTGGGCCTGTGCAATGACATCACGTCCCTTCACAATGGGACGAATAGCACGCTGTTGGATAGCTGATGGCTTTTCGAAACCTGTAATGATAAATATTATTTACTAGCATAATAAATAATAATAAAAATAACATCTATAAATTACTGAATGATGTGTCACTGTGTGTGTGTGTGTGTGTGTGTGTGTGTGTGTGTGTGTGTGTGTGTGTGTGTGTGGAGAGAGAGAGAGAGAGAGAGAGAGAGAGAGAGAGAGAGAGAGAGAGAGAGAGAGAGAGAGAGAGAGAGAGAGAGAGAGAGAGAGAGAGAGAGAGAGAGAGAGAGAGAGAGAGAGAGAGAGAGAGAGAGAGAGAGAGAGAGAGAGAGAAGAAGAGAGAGAGAGAGAGAGAGAGAGAGAGAGAGAGAGAGAGAGAGAGAGAGAGAGAGAGAGAGAGAGAGAGAGAGAGAGAGAGAGAGAGAGAGAGAGAGAGAGAGAGAGAGAGAGGGAGAGAGAGAGGGAGAGAGAGAGGGAGAGAGAGAGGGAGAGAGAGAGGGAGAGAGAGAGGGGAGAAAGAGAGGGAGAAAGAGAGGGAGAAAGAGAGGGAGAGAGAGGGGAGAAAGAGAGGGAGAGAGAGAGGGGAGAAAGAGAGAGAGAGAGAGGGGAGACGGGAGAGAGAGAGAGGGGAGAAAGAGAGGAGAAAGAGAGAGAGAGAGAGGGGAGAAAGAGAGGAGAAAGAGAGAGAGAGAGGGGGAGAAAGAGAGAGAGGGGGGGGGAGAGAGAGAGAGGGAGAGAGAGGGAGAGAGAGAGAGAGGAGGGAGGAAAGAGAGAGAGGGGGGGAGAGAGAGAGAGAGGGAGAGAGAGGGGGGGGGGGAGAGAGAGGAAGAGAGAGAAGGAGAGAGAGAGGGGGGGGGAGAGGGAGAGGGAGAGAGAGGGAGAGAGAGAGAGGGAGAGGGAGAGAGAGAGAGAGAGAGAGAGAGAGAGGAGAGAGAGAGAGAGAGAGAGAGAGAGAGAGAGAGAGAGAGAGAGAGAGAGAGAGAGAGAGAGAGAGAGAGAGAGAGAGAGGGAGAGAGAGAGAGGGAGAGAGAGAGAGAGAGAGAGAGAGAGAGAGAGAGAGAGAGAGAGAGAGGAGAGAGAGAGAGAGAGAGAGAGAGAGAGAGAGAGAGAGAGAGAGGGGGGAGAGAGAGAGAGGGGGGGGGGGAGGGGGGGGAGAGAGTGTGTATATATATATATATATTTATATATATATATATATATGTATATATTAGATATATATATATATATAGATAATATATATATATATAATATATAATATATATATAATATATATAGATATATATAATATTTATATATATATATATAATATATATGTATATATATATATATATGATATAATATATATGTATATATATATATATATATATATATATATATATATATATATATATATATATATATATATATAAATGAGAGTGTGTGCATATACATATAGAAATACACACACACACACACACACACACACACATATATATATATGTATGTGTATATGTGTATGTATATAGGGAGGGGGAGGGGGAGGGGAGAGGGGGGCAGGAGGAAGGGAGGGAGAGAGAGGGGGAGGAGGAAATATAACGAAGAACAGGAGAAATGAAGGAAACAACAAGAAGGGAAAGATAAGAAGAGAGGAGAGAATGAGTGGACAAACCTAAACCCCCAACAGACAGGCTAAACAGGCCTCCATGACAATGACCATGAAACTGATGTTGGCTATTGGAAAGTTTAAACAATAGCAGTCCTTCTTTTAAGAAATATATATACACCACTGGATATATACACACCTGCTTACCTTTGACCTTTGTTTAATTTTTCATTTACTTTAGTGTCAGGGTGTTTCTGGCAAAAAGAATTTGCATAACATATCATCATTCATCAGCAGATTATTATATTAGCATACACAGTATCCATCAATTGTAAAATCTGACAACTCACAAATCACTACAGGTGTAAAAGGTACAAAATATACTTGCTCTAATTTCTTGGCTACTCAAGGCCACTGTCTGGAAGGAATGCTGTCATTTCACTTTTCTCTCTTTGGCAGTCTTTTAATTCAAGTACTTTTGTATAATTATACCCAACTTAAATCAAAATTCTTATTCTAAATTATTAATAAACAATTCATTTTGTGGCTAGAAAACAAACTTATATTCATGTTGTGGCAACCTGAACTCTAGTAGCCTTTACACAGTCCTGAGTAAAGTGAAAGTGGGCCAACCAGTCAGTGAAAGATGAGGTAGGCCACTACCACCTCTTTACCCATACACCAAAAGGATGGAAATCAAGAAATATGAATGAATACTGCCAATAGTAAAATATTTTTTTGTAACTTTAACCCAGTGTATTGTTGTTTAAATGGTGTGTGGATTTCCACCCAAACAATAAATCAATAACAGTCTTTTATTTAAATTCCAGTCTCACCTCTAACATTTCTCTCTTTTTATCTGTATATACCAAACCAATTAATAATCACTCATGTCAAGTCATAAACAAATAAGCATTGATAGCACAGAGGTTAAAAAAATGCTATCAAATTAAAGAGTTATTTCACCAACTACTTTTCACTTTAATGTCACACTAAAGTACTAATTAGAGAAGATAGATCAAATCCTACTATGTCAGAGACCTTGCATAGCCTCTTATATAGAATAATAATTTTCTGATAAGTATATTTTTCCTTGCATATCTCTTTACACATGCAGGCTTAATTTTTACAACTTACGTATTTGTTCTGTAAATGCAAAATATAGCTGGGAGTTTTTTTTTGTGTTACTGTGACTGACAAGCACTTAAAATCTAACAAATGTAACATATAAGCTTGTAGAGAGCTCCTTAAATATAATATCTCCTAAATTACTCCAGACACACAATAGCATATCAAACTACCAACAAAAATAGATCTTCAATAAAGGTATCCTGAAGTATAACATATACCACACAAAATTACTGTAACATTGCAATCCTATTACACTGTTTGGTTGCCTTAAAATGGATTAGCATTTGGTCTGTAAAATCCCCAAAACATGACTTTTGTCCAAGCAAAATTGCAAACCTTTTTCCGCCTATAACAATTCCTAGCCAAGATTCTATCAGTTTTAAAGGAATTAACATGTATTTGCACTTGAACAAATGCAGTTTATTTAGTTCTAGAAAGGTGCTAATACTGAAGTCTAATAAACATTGCTGTCTTATGTAAATTATTCCACACTATGCATATATTTGTTATGTTTAATCATGCACCTAATACTAGTTCTAGCTCTAATCTAACTATACATACTAATTGTAAGATAGGTTACATCTGGTACGATGCACGTTCCATCATACCATCATTCCAGTAAAATAATGATTATGCTAGCAGTTGTTGCAGACAAAAGTTTAAGAACCTGCACACTCAAAAATTAGAGATGATGGTAATCTTCTAAAACAGGCTCATATCTTAAAATCCATCGAGGGATTCCTCCAGTTCTAACGTACATACCTAATGCCTTTAGTCAGCCCTAAGCAACAATACTGGTAGCCTTCTGCATACCACCCCTTAATCCTTTACCTAGAATGCAAAATCTCTATCTGACCATCAACAAAGGTCCCAGACAAGCCATTACAACTCCGTTAAGGTAGGGGGCTATACAAGATAAAAGACCTTTTCCTGCTTGCCAGGTGCTGAGCTGTTAAGCAAATAATACGAGTTTTAAGTTATTAATATTGTGCTTATCTATTGTTTTTACTAACTAATTTTGTTAGTCAACATCACTAGCAGTCACCTGATAGAAATATAACGAGGAGATTATATGTGCCGCCATAGCACAGATAACTGATAACTGAGCTAATGATCCCCCTCCCACCAGGCAAAGTCTAAATTCCTTGAGCGGCAGGCATCTAGAATTGCATGCAAACTTAAAACTTATTTATACAGAAGGAGACAGTTAAACTGGAGTAAAAACTACATTGGGCTGAGTAGATACAAATATGCTTGAGATTCACAAAACAGCTTTCCCAGTACAGTAAGATGTGTATCAATTAAAGTTCAGAATGATACTGTCCTATTCGTACACTTCAAAGGCTGCTTTAATGGTGGATAAATGCAGATTTCCTCAAAGTTATGGTTTCAATTAACTTCCTTTTTTATCAATTGGCTTCACGAATCGGCGTTTTCACTTTTCCCCAAGAATCGCATCCAGACACCTTTTCTAACGCTAATACTCTAACGCCTATATTCAAAACTACGGTGGTGTTAGTGCATCACAACCGCGGCTATCACAACGTAGCTCTTCACTCTCCTGTCAAGACACAGTACACGGAATGCAAGAGAAAATTCGCCCACGAGAAAGTAAACATCATCACGCCGCCCGACCTCCCGATTTGCGTCATGACACTTCACATCAAAACCCCAACCTCGCTCTTATTTACCGTAGGCGTATATTCCACGAAGGAGGTCCTCTCTCAGTCCCATGTTGTCGAAGGTTGGGACGACCTCCACCTCTTCACTGGTCTCGAACTCGACATTGGAGAGGTCTTCGGGGATTACTCTTCTCACGCGTCCTTCCGCCATGGTGTTTACTGCCGCTCTGTTCTCCTGGTCAGGAACTCCGGAATGCTGGACGGAGGAACGGAATGGAACGGTGTATAAAACGAAACGATGACAAACCTTCTCGGGTGGATCTTTTGTGATTTCTTTGAGGCTGTCTTCTTCGCAGTGGTGCATGATGTAGAATAAAAAGAGAAATTCCCTTTGGAATATTGATAGGTATTACATATATTGCAATCGTATCTCTATAACATATTTTTGTTTGAGGTATAATTTTGCTCGTCGGTTTAGATATTTGACAAGATATACAAATATAATCAACAATTTTATGATATATGTCATATTTGATAGGATGTTCATGCACACAGTCCTATTTTCCTGTAAACACAATATTTGTAAGCGTTTGCGTTTGTCTGTATTTCATGATGATGTTATGCTGCTGAACTAGAAAAATTATCAGTGCATAAAGTGTGAAAAGTTCCTTGGCTTTGCCCTAGCTTTTCCTGACGAACATAAGGTTACTAAATTCCAGTTTTATTTCCAATAAAACGATATCAGAGACGGAAAAGACATTATCTTGCGCCTAAACTTGGCAAGCTTCCCTGCGGCTTTGTACAAAGGGATGCGAAACGGAACAAAATATGAAAGAAATGTTTTGACCGAAAGTTTAGTGTTGACTGAGAGACATATTACGTGAAAATTAATAGAAAGCGTTATTATTATCTGTAGATTTTATGATGACCACGTACCTGATATACACGTTAACGTTTTGATCAAGAGACCGAGGGGGAGGATGGAGTGCGCGAGTGTTAATTGTGAGAAGAATGCGGGCGAGTGGAATCGGAACTGAGGGAGAAGCGCCCAGCATCCGCGACGTCGAGGGTAGGCAGGTAATGTCGGAGATCATGTAGAGGCCGAGCTGACCATGAAGAACAAGACGGAGTTATCGAGCACGGATGTGTGTGTGAGGATGAGCAAGGCCGGGCTGGAGGGGGGAGGGCTGGGCGTGGTGGGGGACAAGAGGCCGCCCTCTCCCCACTCTCCAGCGCCCTCACCCCCCAGGAGAGCTCCCACGCCGCCCTTGCAGACACAGATCAAGTGTGAGAGCCCCATTCCCCTGATTAGCAGCCACGCCCCTTCGCCACGTCCACTGGTGTCACCCCCAGCCACAGGCCCCGGGGCTGAGGTGAAGGGCAAGCCCGGGACGGCCATCCCCAGTGGCAGTGTCAAGGGGGTTCCGCCAAGACCCAGCGAGGGAGGTGATGAGTCTGCGTCAGGCAAGGCTGTCGCTGGGGCCTCTGCTGGGAATGCCGGAGGCAGGCTGACATTTTTCAAAGGTGAGTGCTTTGTGTGGAGATACGTAGTGGTGTTGAGTAATTCCGTTTGTACTTCTCTTGGTGAATTTGTTACTCAGTAGATCATTTATGGGTGATGTAGCATGCATGATATGGTAAGTGATTTTCTGTGGTTAGTGTAGAAGAGCATAATGTGAAACTTTGCTTCATTATTAGACGGTTTTCTCTACAGTTTTTCTTAGTTTTTTAAATGCCTGTTTCCTCTTGGAAGATATATCTTGAAATGCATTTCAGAGATGTCGTCCAGAAATGGGCACGTCTCTCAAGGGGATCCACCTAACTGAGCAAAAAAATGGCACATGTCAAATCCTTCAAGAATGCATCCAAAGTCTATAGAAAAATACAGGCAGTGTGTTAAAGGCACACAGAGGAGTTATTGCTCCTCCCAACACAGAAATGTTCAAGGGCTCAAACCCTGAGAAGGCGTGGTAGCCACGGGTACCCTATGCCCCCCCCAGTATATGGCCTATTTTCAGCAGAGTTTTGCTACGAAGGAGGTGCTGAATGAGTTAAAGTCGAGTTCAAGTGGAACATCCGATATTGTGGTAACCTGCAAGTGAAGTTTGGCCATGAAATCCATGGGTAAAGGAATGCCAAACTGCTTTTGCTTGTGTGATATTGATGGTATTTGTTACTCATTCTCGATCATGAGGAAGAGAACAACTTGTCAGGACTTTCGGCTTATGTGAGAAATGAGAAAGAAGAAGAAAAGAGGAAGAAAATTAGTGACACTCTTAGAGTACTATTAGAGGTTCAAGTAAGTTGGTAATACTTATACTTATTCATAAATACCTGGTATGTTAATGTGAAAGATGTCATGAAAGATAAAACATGAAAGATATCTATTTAAGACTTTGAATGAGTATCTGAAATGAAAATATTTACTTTTCACATATTCAAATGATCTCTTATCTTGATTAGATTTTCCTGAGAATCTACATGGTTATTCTGTATAATGAAGAAAATGAACAAGTAGGGCATAAAAAGAAAGAAAAAAAAATGAAGCAGAAAGAGACAGGTTGTGATTAAATGATGATTTTTGGTTTTGCATGGCATATGACACTATGATATGGTTACATTTCATGTCACATGAGGCTTATGAAAGGAAAGGCTGTCTACAATGATTGGCGACTATTTAACCATCCATTACTTGTAGGATGAAAATGATAGAGTGATCAGTTAATAGGGAAATTTTGAGCATGGGCCTATGAACTAATATCATGAAATAGGCTCTTCCTATTCATGGACAGAGAAGGAATTTGTGTTGAAATATGTCTGGAAGCTTTAGCACGTAACTCTCATCAGTCTTTTTTCTTTATTTATTTTGTCTTGTTTAATTGCTGAGTGAGAATCATCCCTAAAAGTAGGTTGTATGGTATAACTATGTCTCCATACTGAAGGGTATGATATATCTGGTGTCCAAAAGCAAATTACCAAGTGTGCAGATTACAGTGTGCCTCACTTTTTTGGTGTGTAGGCCCTATTGACATTTGAAGGGGAAAATCTTATGTTTAAGCTTGCTGCACTAGAGTAGATGTATATCTTACCAGTATGATTTGGTAAACCATGATGATGTTAGGCCTTTGTAATGAGGGTAACTTTAGATTACATAGAAACAGGTTCTAGTACTTCCTTGTTTTGCTTACCATTCATAATGAAATAAGATTGCTAACAAAGGCCATAGGAAAGTAGGAAACTGATATACTTGATGAATATCTAAACAAATATACAGAGCGGCTTGTCTTGATATAAGCAGAGACAAAAGGATAAC
>NC_091579.1:28949184-28956684 GCF_042767895.1 Penaeus vannamei
TAATTATGAAAATTGTGTGATGAGTAGTGATGATTGATCTCAAAAGAACGTTTCAGGAAGTTGGTCACTCTTGTATATTATCTCCTGTATTCATTACCAAAATCTAATAGTTGCTTTCACCAGCCAGGCATCTAGAGGGTTATTAACCTTGCGAAGGCTCTCTGGTGTAATGTTCTACCTCTGAATATTCTGTCCATGTAAGGAACAAATTTTAAGAAGCTTTTGCATCATGTAGGTAATCATTTGGATTATCAATGTAATGCTAGAATTAAATGCAGTTAGTTAAAGGGGATTCTTGATCACTTCATCTTTGATCTTGACCCTCTGTCTGCATTGCTTCAGACCTGTTAAGTGTATTTCCAAAATGTCAACAATTTTGTCCAACAAAGTCTTATGTGGCCTTATGATTGAAAATTAATTTTGTGTGCCTTTCTTGGCATTATTCAAATGCTGCCAGAACATACAATTTATGTCAGACTTTCCTAAATGTGTCTTTGTATGCAAACAAAAACAGTATTCTATTTTACTATAAACTTGTATAGAAGTTTAAAGATAATTTATCTTCTAGTGTATGTGTAACATTCACTGCTCTATCTCAAATTCTTTCTTCACAGTTACAAATATGATGCCAGCTGGTAATGTGTTGGTTGTCATTGGCTTGGGAAGGTAACATGATTTGAAATGGGCTCCTCTAATTTGCATAAAACTACTTAGCTTGAATAACTTTACTCTGTAATCATATAAAAGTTACTCAAGTATGAAGAAGAATAAATCAAAAAAGTATTGGGATATTTTTTATCATAGATTATCAAATGCAACCAGTGTGATAAAATTCTGCTTCACCAAGGGCTTTGATGTTAGGAGTAAATGGATCCTTCCTCATTTGCTTTTGATATCCTTGCACTGGCAAAAAAATGATTGGTTTAATATTCTAAAGAATATTTTTATAGGTACTTCAACCTGCTGTCCTTTATTTAGAAATGTTTAATGTTTCCAGTAACAATAACACTAAACTAGATCAGCCATTCTGCTAAGTAGTAATACATTATTCACTGTGGAAGTCTTGCATCAGAATTTAAAGTTAAAAAGATGAAAAAGGGCAGCTGTAATAGTTAGGGCATTTATCAAACATTAGTTAAGATGTCATTATGGGTATGGGCTAAGTGATTGTAACTAGAGTACCTTGAGCTTAACAGGAAACCTTATTTTGAACCACAGATTGTCACAAATTAGTTTATAATACAAGATAAAGGACCACTGCTTGAAGATGGAGGGAAAGAATGGGCAATTGATTCCCAATAGAAGACTTACCATAGGTGATAGTAGACTTGTAGATTTTAACACTGATAGCAGTCAGGTTAAAAGAAAATTTATTTGCAAGTTACTGTACTTTGTATCTGATCAATGCCTTTGAAAAGACCTTTATTATAACTCATTTTATAGATCAAATTATACTCTAATCATAAATGAAGCCTCTGAGGTATAATGTTTTGTGCCATTAATAAGGAAGCAAGCCATATGAAGTCATTTGTGCTTCAGATTTATATCTCTCATGTGTTAGACTAGTGGAGAACAAGCCTCTTATAAGGAATAACCTAAATGATGGTCTGCAGCATGAGAGCAGTCCTTGAGGTACAAAATGTGGGGAATAAGCTCTTAATGAGTTGATGCTTTGCTTCAGAAAGGCTAAATTTGTGATACTTAACTATAGCATTTGTCAGCATTAACTTATTTAATTTAGATACCACTGCCACAAACATCTGTGCATTTACACAAGAATCTTATGCTTATTTTTTGTAACATATGTGTATAACTGTATAAATGCTGTGAAAGAATGTGTAAGGATAAAAGGTTTTGTAGCGCTGAACCTTGGTAATTCAACATTGTAAAAATGTTTATATGTTTTATATTGTGCCAAAATGCATTTTCTCTAACATGTTGTTTAATTATCCCAGTATATCAAATGTGTGTCAGAGGTTTGTATATTAAATGTATACCTGCAAGAAAAAATATTGAAGTATAAGAAAAGTGTGAAGAATCTAGTTGAGTGAAAAGAAATTTCTTGGACCATAAAGCTGCAATTAAAATGAGTGAATTTGGACCCCCCCCCCCCCATCCCTTGCGCTATGGGATGGGGGAGGGAGACAGGGGTATTGGGGTATGCTTGTATGGGGGCTTAGGAGACAGAGATTGAGGCCCAAGGTAGGGGATCACTCTTACCTTGGGCCTCAGCCCTCACCTCAACTAATTTTTCATTGTCTTTTCTTCTTCCCCTTTCCTTTTCCTTCTCTTCTGTCCACATCCTACTGTGTGAGAGCTGTACTTGAAAGGATGAAAGGCTGCATTTGTGTCAGTCCTGAACTGCCTTTGTACTGTTAGCTCTTCCTTCTTTACCCTTTAAAATATCATACTAACCTACTGTGCTCAACATCTTTTGACATCTAACATGTTTTGTCCTATTCATTAACTAATTTTTAATCTTTTTGCCATAATACAGTGCTGTATGACCTTTGATGTTTGGCACATTTTGTTTTAACCATTCTGTGAATCCATAAACACGGCTTTATAAACCAAAAAACTTTCATACATGGGGGCTTTGTCCCCGAGCCTCACCTTGCTGCTATATTTGAAATATGAAGCTAAATGACTTTAGAGACTGATACTGCAGAAAATTTTCAATAAATGAATAGTGGATTTGAGCTTTGAGCCAATTTAATGACATTTTTAATGTAATGAGATTTATTTGCCATTATGTAGTATTATACAAAGGCAAAAGGAATATTGCATTTAGGAGGAAGATTGATATTTGGAAAATTGTATGGCATGTCAGTTTGGCTGGTAGCTTACTCCTTTCCTATCTGTTCTTATATGAGCCTACAGTATAATTTGTGTTAAGCCAAGCTAGGGCAATGAATCTGAGTGGTACGTAAACAGTGATTAAGTCACTGTCAGATGGCACCATTACTATTGTGAAGTTTTATGGCAATGATGAATCTGGTTTCCAAGCAAATAGCCTTCCAAATCTGGCAAAACTGGGTTAACAAAGTAATGTCTAAAGCATTAAATATTGCTTTCATTATATCAGACAGACTTGCAAGACAGGATGTATCATCCTACAGACTGCAAAAAGTAGTGCAGTCTGAAAGGAAGCGATTGCCTCTTTAAGCCTGCACTTTCCTAAACAGAAATCCAATAAAAAAGTATTTGATTCTTTCTGGTAGAGGGAATGCAAAAAGAAAGAAGAGTGGCGGTCTATCACACACACACAAAAGTAAGTCCCTTTGTCCATATTAGTATCTCAAAGTCTATTAATTGCCCAAGTGGAACAAAAAACAAAAACAAAAACAATGTAAGTGAAAAATTCAATCAATTTTATTAACAAATTAACTAGAACCTTAACAAAATAGTAGTCTTTGGATTACTGCTCAGACATTTTACGGTTTCAAATAGTTGGATTTGTCAGCTGGTTTCTCATAAACAGAAGCAACTGCCCAAGACCATTTTTACTAGCTGAGCCACCAAGATATGTCAATTCCAGACTGATAAGTCCTCCTGCTTGCTTCAAATGGATGTTAAACCTAAGAATGCACTCCAGTCCACCTGCCTGATGCACATGTGGTTCTTTTTGCTTGTGTAGTTTTTCACTAATCTGCTTCAGGAACTCTGAATTAGAAGATATTTCTTTATCTGGGCTGTTTCCAATACCCGAGTCATTTGGCGATAGCATATGATATGGTATGGGTTTCTCTTCTGATCCATTTGTTGACTGATTTAATTGTTCTGAGAAAACTTTTTGTTTCTTCCTTTCATGAGTACTCTCTTCCTGGCTTTCTTCACACTCATCTTTACTCCGTTTGTGTGTTTGTTGCCTTTCTGTTGCTTGTTCAACTGAAAGTTCTTCATTCTGATTCATTGCTGGAAAAAAGTCTAAGATGAGTAAAATCTACAAATGGGCAAAATCCAAAAAAAGTGGCACTGGATTTCCAATGCTAAATAATACTGACTGTCATAATTTATAGCTTGATTAAATAATTAAAATGAAGCTTAACCAAAAGCTATGTATTGTCATATTGGTTTTATCAAACTATTCCCACTGATATATTGATGGTAAAATATATTCAATGTGAATATACGAAAATTAAACCATTTCAATATATTTTCAGGGAATATTGCTACATCATTTACTTTGGAAAGAGAAACTAGAACAATATTTTCAAGAGGTTTTACCTATTCATTGAATAAGAAAAATGAGCCTATCTGCCAAAAATACTAGTAGCAACATATATTAAATATTGAGACTGTAGTGAACCATTAAAATTTGGGTCTTTTTTAGAGGATAATACATAAAAATAAAGAATTAGCAAAAAGAAAAAACTCACTGTCATCTTCTATGAGGTCTTGATGCTGCTCATTCCTTTCTTCTGTACACAAGGTCTCTCCCTCACCAGATATTTCCACGTCATCGGACTCTTCAGTCTTGTGTGTCTTTTCTGAAAGTATATGTATAGGTCTATGCATGGATATATATAAATAAAAAATAAATACATAGGTAGACAGATTTATGTAGAAAGATATACAGACATAGATAGATCAGGATATTAGCGAAAGTCCACATCCACATTTGTCAGCACATCTGAATATTTGTTAATCACACACACACACAAAAAGTACAGATCCTAGAAATATTATATGTTTCCTAGATTAACTGCCAATTGCCTCGTAAAGATTACATTTGCTAGTCACATTCTCTGTCTCTCTCTCTCTCTCTCTCTGTAAAATTCTTGAGATTTAAAGTAATATTTCTGCTTATGAGTTACTTGATCAAAAAGAGACTGACACCAATGCAAACATGAGAAGTTTACACAAATGCATATTCATGTATCTGAAAAAAAGATCAAGCTGCTTACCTTTATTTCTGCGATCGAGCTCTCGTTTCTTCCTTCTCTGATGTAACCAAGTTGGTTTATATGCTTTAACATGAGCACCTACAAAATACTTTGTATTCTTGAAGACACGCACCTTAACCTGAGGGGGTTCATATATGCAGCTGAGACAAAAAGCAAAATGTAATAATCCCTCATTAGTAACATACTGAATATGTATGATTCAGCATCTCATAAACTGAGGGAGTTCATATATGAAACAGAGAAGAAAAGCTTAATACAATAATTACTCTTGGTGAGTAACATAATAAATCAGTAGCATATATGATTCTGCTTCTCATACAAACATTAACTTTTACCTTTAGATAATGCAACCATTTTGCAACCATTCGCCATGCTGCTGGAACAGAGTACGCTGTCAATAAGCTGCGAGGCATTATCATTACCATTGGCTTGGTATTTGCCATTTGTTTCTTACTCATTACTTGATTCAGTTGCAACTTTGGGTCGAAAGTCCATGCAAGTCCCCATCTGCAGTTTGGATATTTGAAAAACTGAGTTTATAAAAATTAATTATAAAATATATAGCCAAAATATTTTTGAATCTCACTAACATTGTATGCATTTTTCTCTCTTCTAATATACATACCTCATGGTTCTTCCTTGGCAGAACTCTGTAACTGATGTATGTGCAGGACTAACAGTGGCTAAAACTTGTTTTATTTTTTTAATGTCTGCTTTGGTTCCAATTAGTGTTGTGAACATCCTGGAAATAGAAAATACAAAATTTATGATAAGAGGAGGAGGAGGAGGAGGAGCAATCAAACAGGTAAACATATGATGACACAGTTAGAGTTCAATAACTTGCTGTAGATGGATGGCACTTGTCTAAAAGGATTCAGCCACAATAATAATAATGTAAGTATGTTCATATGTGGATATAAAGCAAGAATACCAATAGTCTGTTCAATCTGGAAATATAGGAGCCCCCACCCTCTCCCAGGACTGATAATTGATAGTGATATCTGACTCTGATTATTAATAGTTCCTCATCTTTAGTTTATAGTTTTCATGAATTTGTATTTATATTTCTCATCTATCATTGATTGCATACATATAGGAATAAGTGATTGTAAAGCTTAAAGTATTGTTTGATTAGATTATTTCTTTTGTAGCAAGGTTGTCTGGCTAGCTAACAGGGTTGTCTCCTTTGAAAATCAATAATAAAATTTGACTAATAATTTGGTAACAACATTTCTCTCTTTTAAAAGGAGAGTTTAAATTATGGTCAGATTTTCTATTTCTGTGGAAAAAAAATGATAGCAGTGATCTTACTACCACAGAAACTGCAATGAAACTGATAAAGATGGAGGCAAAAGGTTGAAAAATTATTCAAACAATAGAATCAAAGAAAAACAAAAAGGCTAGATACATGTTACATACGCAGTTTACTTACCTTACTTTATCTTTCAACTGAGAACTTTCCTCAATCATTTGTGTAATAAATGATATTTCTCCTCCAGAAGTAACTATCTCTTGCACAGCACCTGTTCAAAAGATAACTTATGCACATAAAATTATATGCAAAATAATATAAATTTGAACTTTAAATCTGTATGGAACTTATTAGAACTATATTTTCTATTCCTCTAGCATAGTATAACCATCTGAATCTTAGAATATTCTCCAAAGAAAATTATATCAACTAAAACATTTAGTTCAAATATAATCTTCATTTCAATAATTCTTTGGCTGGGAATGGGAACCTAATAATTTACTTTTATGCTAATTCTTGAACTCTCTTTTGTCTCCTTTCTCCAACTGCAAGGGATCAACTCAAGATGTATTCTGATTCTCCATTCAGATTTTTTTTTTTTACTTGTGACACTTAGTAAGGCAAGTCACTACACAATTTGGAAGAGAAAAAGAGTTACAGGCAGCCTACTCCTCAGTAAACATAGTTCAATCAATAAACCTGTAGCTTTGTGGGTTCTCAATTTCTAGAGGAAACTCTAGGAGTGTTCTTGAGTTAAAAAAAACGGCACTCTTACTTGGTGACTCATAGGATTCATGTGGCATAGATTATAAAAATAATGTACATACACACGCAACAAAATTAAAGGAAGGCCCCACTGTAATGTATTACATGTCATTTATGTTCAGTTACTGGCTGGAGCTTGGCTACAGATGGAGAGTATCATGCTCTTCAGGTTACAAATCGCTGAGTAGAAAATTAGAAGAAAAGGAAAGAAAAATGAAGGTAGATAGAAAAGAAAAGAAAAGAAAAGCAAAAAGAAAAAAGTCTCCTGATCCACTATAAAAACTGTACAAAATGCTCCTCTTTAAAATCTGGCATTCTACAGCAATTAAAACCAAAAGTAGAAAACTAAAATTACAGAAATCACAATGGAAAGCAAGGAATTGACCCATGAAGAGTAAATTCATTAGTACTTCAAGTACCTGTTGGAACACTAACAGGTTCTCCTCTGCCTTTCTTGCTCTTGTTCATGGTGTGTATTTCCTCTTCTGAACCAAAAAAGGGTGGATTACACATGGTGAAGTCAAAGATGTAATTACTGCTTTCCAGATCTTTCTTGTCATCTGTTAGGAAACAGAA
>NC_091579.1:28979184-28984184 GCF_042767895.1 Penaeus vannamei
TTTCTTCTAAAAATTGTATAACTTATGCATTCATTAGTGGTAAACAATGAGATGATAAAATCAGTAATATTTACTTCTAAAATACACACTAAAATTATATACTATCTAACTTGAATTTAACAAGTAAGAATATGATGTTCTTTACAACATTGACTTACTGATATAATTTCTTACCTACCTAAAAGAAAAAATATAAGCTTATGAAAAAAATATTAGTTTACCCATATAATCATGATTCCCACCAAAGAATAACTATGTATTTTCACATATAATATGAGGTATTAAATTCTAATCTTCATCTCAAAAAATGTTGCCATTTCAAATTGAAAAGAAGACAAGACAAAGTCTAGATGGAAACTAAAAAATATTATTATTACCTTTTCACACAAGAAAAGTAAAAAGTATAAAAAGTAGAAGTAAAAGTAGAAAAGAAAAAAATATCTATATATATACACATATACCCTAGTACTATCACCCCACCTGTTTAACCTTTCCCTTGATTTTCATAAAGATTCTATTTTTGCCATATTTTGCTATTAATAAAGTGAATTCACTACAATAATCATAATATCTATAATAAAAATAACAATGGTATCGATACAATTAAAAAAGAAAGAAAAAAATGCCCAAAACTCAAAGAAAGGTGAAACCAGGTGAGGTCACAAGGAATCCTACTTGACTCCTTGGTAGCAGAGCCATCTTTTTGTTGAGAGATTTCATAAAAGAAAACTATAGTGAGCATTCCATTTTCCCAGCAGCATATAGTTAATGTAGCAATTTTCATTATGTAATATAAAATCTAAAATTCTAATATCAAGTAAAAATATTCTTCATAACTTGAAAGAGGCCAACTATGTTCTAGAAAATAATTACTCTACCAGATCTGATACTGACTTGTTCTCTTTCTTGAGGATTCTTAAAGTAGAGGATGTCTTGACCATTTATCGTGATTTTACCAGTGCCCCTGCCATAAACAGTCACATCTGCTTTTGCTGTTTTCCTGCTCCCAGAAGCATTCATGTATGGTACACCTTCTGTTGTAAATAGCAACTGAAAAAACAAATTTTAATATCTTCATGCTTTTATTCATAAACTGATATTAATATGTGCATTTCAAAGTCATAAAATGGATCAAATATTGCCTTAAAAAATGGATAGTGCCACAAACCTTTGGAATCTCTTGCTGTGAAGAAGAAGATATACTTTTACGGAACTTCAAGATGAATTCTTCTACCCGGTATGAATAGGGATGATCAGCCAGTCGATTCATTGATTTAATGAAGAAGTCGTACTGTAGATGGAAAAGATGCCTATACTCATCTTATATATTTACATATGAATTTGTAATTTCATAATCACATATATTCATGCTTATTGAAATATTAAATATCAAAATTCTTGTAAAATGACTTTTCTTTTTTATTCTCTCTCTTATATTACCCATACTTACATGCCTATCTTGGATACTTTCCACTATAATGGATTCAAGTTGCTCCTTGCTCACCCATATGCTGCTTCCCAAGTTCCTGGACAAGAAAAACATATTTCCTAGGTCACGGGTTAGCTGTAAATCCCTAGATCTCCAATTTGCCACATATGTATAAATTAGAACTGAGAGTCTATAATTTGTAAAGGCAAAATTTATTATCAGAAAGATAATTTCTGAAGATGTATCCTCTTTAAATCTTTTGTTTTCAATTTATGTACTGATATCAATCTTGGTTTCTAGAGCAGCAGTTCAAAATCATCTACGGATCAATAGGCCCCATGTGCATTCTTATTCAAAAGACAATAAACATTTCAACTACTAACAATAAAAAACTTAGCATTATATTCATCAAGAATTACTGTGAAGCATTCATTTTTGTAAACATACAAAATCTATGAAAGGGAATGAAATATATGGTAAAAATGTGTAATAATATTTTCTTCCAATGAATTACCAAAAAAGTTATATTCGAACTGCAACACTTACAGAGTTCTCTCTTTATCCTTGCTGATGCTGTACCTCACCATTCTATCAGCGAAGCGATCTAGATTCTGGACATGAGTGGTTATATCCTATGGAAGTAATACATAAAAATTAATACATCTTAAAGATAAACAACTAAAATGTATTACTCCTTAAAGATACAATCTCAAAATGATACTAGCAGCCAAACTGTTGCTTAGCTGGATTTTTGACATACCCTGACAATGGAAATAATGAGGATTCTACTGGGGGATAATATACATTAAGCTGATAAAAATGACTCTTTCTCTTACATGTAGGACCTGATAGTATGCGGGACGCCCTGTGTAGAAAAGTGTGTGGAAAGGACGACCTGACTCATCAAATTCGGCTGCTTTCCTTTTTGGAAAGACTTCTGTTGGGTGTTTCATCAATGGTCGTGCTTTAGGCTCAAACAATCCCGATGGCAACAAGTATGCAATAGCATTCTGAAATAGTTTAAGTATGCATTATGTCAATTTTGTTCTGAACATTAAGTATAGTGTAATATCCACAGCATTATAACATCTTACTTCTGACTAAATGTTTATATAAAAACAAATCTTGAATTCTATCCAAATATAACACTAATAATGAAAATTACATGTACCTGTCATGAATGAATGATGAATAAATGATTAATAAAAATCAAGCTTAGAACACAGTTCTCATGACCTTTAGAGTATCTTATACTGTGATCACTAGGATTCACATAAGAAAAAATGGCATATGAGGGATAATGAATGATAATGAATTCTTAGTGGATTATTTTAAGCTCAAATAAACAGAAATATACAAAAGAGCCTTAAAGTACAGTAAAGAAAAAAGAGAGAGAGAGAAAAAAAAAAGGAATCATAGTAAATGAATGGTTTACATAGTGTAAACATTTCCTATAAGTTTTGGATTGCATGCGACTTGAGGACAAGGTAGGCATTGAGATAGAGGAGAAAGAAGAGGAAGATAGTGAAGAAAATCATGAAAAGAATGGAATGAAAAATACTACCAAATAAATCCCACTACCACGACTTTCTAAATACTACAAGTGGAAAGAAATACTCACATCAATATCCTCTTGAGTGAACGTTTCAGGATCTTCCCCCATCATATTGGCCAGGTGTCGTCTTCCAATCTCGTACTCACTAATTTGCTCAAACATGAATGCATCTAAAAGGAAGATTAAACAAACACATAAAAATTTAATTCCCTTAGCTTAAGAGAGAAGTATGCACACAGAAGGAAATAGGCCTTTACATGCTGGTTTTCAACATACCGTGAGATTTTGCTCTTTCAATATAGGCTTTCATGGCCTTGCTTAGTTTAGCCGTTGATTTTCCTGCATCCAGCTGTCCTGCTGCTACTGCTGCTTCACTTGACTCAGGTCTAGGAGTCTCTGCAATATTGCTGTTCCAACACTTTCCCTGTGATATAAATATAGCAACAACATTATCATAAAGTTTAACAATTCACTAATACATGATTTTTGGCAATCCATGTTTTACTAGCTTTTTATACATACAAACAGTATACATTCTACTTGGGGTTCCCTATGCAACAAATTTTCAGTAATCAATTAATATGTTTGCACCTAGATAGAGCACTAATCACAACTCTAAATATCAAAGATCTAGCCTATCACTATAGATCCATCAATTTTCTCATGTTACATGGTTCCCTTAAAAGCATTGCATCAGAGAAACTTGACCTTAATAAAGTTCATATAAGTAAATAAATAAAAAGAATGCCATAAAAATGTCATTTAGAATGTCAAATAATTGTACAGATATAGCTGTCGTTGTACAGTTTCACAAAAACTTTTCATTAGATATCTTAATTAATGAGTAGCAGCAAGAATTTTGTGGTTATTAGTCTCGTTTCATAATAATTTCAACGAATACTGTCTCATCTCTACCAGAAATATGAATAACTTTAAATGTACTCAATAGAGACAGATTAATAATTTTCCATTATTTTAAGAGTACATAATGACAACACTTAAAGGGGTTATACCATCTGAGTAATTCTTGCTACTACTACAATTACATCAAGCAGACTTATATTTTCCTGAAGAAAAAAAAAAAAAATGTTTACTTTTATTAATTTTGAGAATATTTAAACATAAATAATAATCAATGAAAAATGTTCTTCCTTAAAATATGAAAGATAGGGTAGGCAGTTGAGGTCTGACTCTGTAATGACCAAGTGGTTGTGAAGTCATCTATATATAAAGAAAAAAAAATCTTGCATTATATGCCATCATGCTATACATTTCCTCTGATAATCTTTTGGAACAGTTGGATCATTGCATTCCTTTCACTCTCTAGTTTCCAAATATATAGAATTTATTGCGCAGAAACCCCCCATTGGTAACAATCTTATCTCCGATAGCAGGACAGGGCATGAAAGGTATATGGGAAATGACGGGTTAAAATATGAATAATATACACAGAATCAGCCAATATATTGTCTAATGCAGGGGGCACAGCTCCCTTCATTAGACAATATAGTGACTCCCTGTGACCCCAACATGGGAAGCTGCAGCTCCCTAACCCTTTACCCAGGAAAATATAGAATCCTCTACATATTCACGGCAGGAGACAGACTTGGCAATGGGCGCTCCCCCATGGTACTTGTACGCTTTCTCCTGCCATGAATACATAGAGGATTCTTTGTTTTCCTTGGTGGTGGTTGGGGGGGGGAGGCAGTAACCCCCCCCCCCCCCAACCACCACCAAGGAAAACAAAGAATGGTTTGCAGAGGGTACAGACCCCTGCATTAGACAATATAGTGACTGATTCTGTGAACATTATTCATATCTTACCTGCAATTTCCCTGATACCTTTCAAGCCCTCTCCTGCAATCAGGGACAAGATTGTGGGTATAAGGGACACTTTCAGACAATAATATATATTTGGAAACTAGAGAGTGAGAGGATTCCAAAGATACCAAAATCATCACGATCTGTTTGACATATTCCAAAAAATTACATTTCCCCTTAATTAGCAAGACGCAT
>NC_091579.1:28989184-28994184 GCF_042767895.1 Penaeus vannamei
ATTGTTTTGGGGATGTAGATAACTAGAGTATATATGATTGTAGGATGCATAATATTTGCTCACATTAAAATGATGGAGTGATTAAAATATTATGACCTGGAATAGATTTCATGATTATTTTATAGCCTTTCCTTTTTATAATCCAGAGATTTAATCTAAATAGAACTGTATATTACCATGATATTGCAAAGTTGTGCATGTATTTCTTCACAATTTGTTCAGTGTCTCTGTTAGATGTAATAGAATTAGATATTACATTATGTAAAAAGCAATGGTAATGATAATGATTTTTACAAATAATCTTTTTGATCATTTAATCTTAATTCACTGTATTCAAGAAATTGGCATTTCAGGAAGAGTTAGATTGTTGGCATTTTTCAGATATGATCAACATGATCAAATTGAGTTTTGTGCCCAACACTTGCGAGTGGATCCATCCTTCATCTGACCCGCTACACACATTAGCTGTTTCGGATAGTGAGAGCCCCAAGATTTACATTTTTGATGGCCATGGAAATAATGAGCCTCTTCATATTCTCGAATCCATCCACACAAAACCTGTGACATTAATGAAGGTATGGTGTGGCTAGGGACAAGTTGAAGGCTATTTGTTTTACATAATCATTATTATTATTCTTTTATATACTGTAAGATTATTTCTTATATTTATATGGGAGAATATTGAGAACTGATAATTTATTTAACACTGAGGAAGAAGACTAAATAAGAAATTCATATTATATGTATATTCTCCTTAGGAAATGTAATGTCTGTATGTTTAATCTATACATCAATTTTCCTTTGTTTCAGTATAATCAGATTTATGATGTGGTTATCTCAGCCGATGAAATAGGCATGATTGAGTACTGGTGCGGTGCAAAGAAGGAATTCCAGACACCAGATAATGTTGCATTTGAATCAAAACTGGACACAGACCTCTTTGAGTTTGTGAAGAATAACACTTTTCCACGGTGTATGACAGTCTCACCTCAGGGTCATCAGTTTGCAACAATTGGAGCAGATAAAAAAGTGAGCATTTTCTTGATTTATTATAAAAAGAAGAAAAAAAGATGAAAAAATATTAAGCAGTGATATACTTATTTAGTCACATGTTAGATTATACTTTTATTCATTTACAGCTATTTTTTTTTTTTTTTTGGAAATTTAATATCGGTAATTTATCAGGAAAAGTTTATTTTGGGTTGCATGTCTGTAAATGAATATAGAATATTTTTCAGCAACCAAAAACAAAAGAATATTTAATCACAGGAAATCTTTTCTCAAAGGAATCCAGACACTAAATTTGAGGCATTTTATATTCAGGTTCGAGTGTTCAAATTTTTGACTGGGAAACTTACTCGAGTCTTTGATGAGAGCCTGCAACACTATACTGAACTGCAACAGAGAAAACAACAAATACCAAATATGGAGTTTGGTAGAAGGTTAGTTTCATAGTAGGTCTGCTATTTAGTGGAAGAAATATTCATGTAATGCTAAGAGATTTTTATATTTTTTCATCAACATCCTTGGGCACACATTGAGAAGTATGTGACACAGGCAATGGGGCACAGGATAAGAAATTGCATCTCACTGTTTTAAATGTAAGCGCACACATTGTCCTGCAGGGTAGCACAGCAGTCTTTGAAGTGATTTCCTACATATGTGCAGCATAGAAAGTCATTATTCCAGTATTCAACATTTATGATATTGGCTGAGATTACATTCACAATTTAAAGATGTTGAGTATATGGAAATTAATATCATGAACTAGTATAGATATGACATGTAATATGTGTGCCTTTGATGTGTGCAGTTGTGTGTATGTGTGTCAAGCTGAACGCCTCACACCACACCTCTGCTGTTCTGTGTTGCCCTGACCTCCCCTGCTTTGCATTTTTCCTGCTCTGTGCTGCCCTGTGTCTCATTGAGCACCTGGCTTTATGTAGAAAGACATTTGAATATTGAAACTTACCCCTCAACTTGCTCTTTCTCGTCTCACCATAATCTATATTGTGGGTTTAGGAATAATATTTTATAGGTCTCTATTTTATTTTTTCATGTATAATGGGGAATTATTTTTGAAGAGGTTCGCTAAATTGATATTGATAATTTTATTTGATGATTTCAGGCTTGCTGTGGAACGTGATGTTGAAAAAGGCGGTGCACTTAGTGTTTGCAATTTAGTGTATGATGAAAGTGGTTACTTTATACTGTATGCTACTATGCTTGGAGTGAAAGTTGTCAACCTATACAATAACAGGCTAGTAAGAACAATAGGCAAACCGGAGAACTTAAGACTGCTTAACCTTGCTCTTTTCCAGGTGAGTATTCCCTGTGATAAGTAGATATTTGATATTGTGATTTCTGAGTAAGAGAGACACACTTGATGTGTTATGAATGTATCCCCCTTAGAGAATGCTTCAAATATTTCAGGGAAAAGCCAAAAAGAACAAGGGTGCTTTGACAATGGAGATGGAGGCATCAGATAACCCTGCCCTTGAGGCTGTTCAGGCAGATCCCACTCTGGTAGCAACAGCTTTCCGTAAAAATCGTTTCTACCTGTTTACCCGGCGAGATGCTACAGATACTAAGAGTGTTGATACAGACAGAGATGTGTTTAATGAAAAACCATCTAAGGAAGATATCATTGCTGCAACTGAACAAGGCGGTAAGTCCCAGTTAGGCATATAACACCATGTTGTAGTTTATGTGTGAGGCATTTTTAATGAAACCTCTTAACATGGGATTCTATTTTTTAACAATTTTGTTTCTTCAATTGTCAGGAGGCCAGAGACTTTATGAAACTGCTGTGATCCATACATCACTTGGAGACATCTCACTCAAACTCTTCCCCAAGGAATGCCCCAAAACAGTGGAAAACTTTTGTGTTCATGCCAAAAATGGATATTATAATGGACACATCTTTCATCGTGTTATAAAACAGTTCATGATCCAGACTGGAGACCCTCTAGGTAAGACAGATGTTTTATATTTGAGATATATTTTACTTCAAGAAGATATTGTCAGGGTTATTGTTCTGAATGGGAGAGTATGGCTAACTAGAGGCTTATCTGTTTTATTACATGTGTAAACAGGTACAGGAGTTGGTGGAGAGAGCATCTGGGGAGGGGAATTTGAAGATGAATTTCACCCATCTCTTCGCCATGATCGACCCTATACACTTAGTATGGCCAATGCTGGCCCAAATACAAATGGATCACAGTTCTTTGTTACTGTTGTTCCTACAGTAAGTATATTCTTTGCAAACAACTGAATTGATATACTCATCAGAATAAAGTTGAAACAAGTCAGTTACTTGCAGAATACATATAATTTTTATTTAATTTAATTATTTATTTGTTTTGTAGTTCATAGAAAAAAATCTCATTTCATTAATTTTTTTTTACAGCCTTGGCTTGATAACAAACATACTGTGTTTGGCCGAGTAAATCGTGGAATGGAAGTTGTTCAGAACATCTCAAATGTGAAGTGCAACCCTAAGACAGACAAGCCATATGATGACATAACTATCATCTCAATAACTGTGAAGTAACATCATTTTAAGGCAAGAATTGTTAAAAATGTGTAAATTTTTCGATTTTTTTCATATGTAATTTTGATCATAGTGACAATGAATATTTAAAAAGTATGACTATCCACAAAAGAAAAACTAATAAAAAAGGAAACGACTCTATTGTTTTAGTTATTAGTGTCCCACAACATTTTATATTCAATGAAGCATTGGCAGAATGAATGCACTATGCAGACTGTGTTCCCGAAGTGCACACCTTTAACACTTGACAATCTGATATGGAGATTCTCTGATTGCTTATTTTTAACTTGAACCATAGTATATAGGGAAATGTTCACACACGCACACACTCGCACACGTATACGTACCCCCCTCTCCCCCACACACACATATGTAAATGTATATATGTGAATGGAAAAAAACACTTTACCATGTTGATACTAGAAAAACCCACAAACTAGATTTATTGAAATATATGAGACCACAGTTTTGGAATCTTCCTGTAATCCACCTTCAGGTCTGAAGGGGAAGGGGAAAGGAGGGAGTATTTAAGAGAGAAAGGAGAAGGAACATGGGGCAATGGAGGACAGGAGATTGGAAATGAAGTGGAGGTCAGGTCACATTGAAGAATCAGGTGGTCTAAGTGAAAGGTGGCCTGCATAGGGGAAAAAGCCGTTCAAATTAAAATTAGGCAGCAGCTTAATTAACACGCACGCACATGCACACGCACACGCACACGCACATGCACACCCTCACCCTCACACTCACACTCACACTCAGTCACGCACTAACATACTCTTTTTCATGTGTTTTCGTTCATATACCTTCTTCCCTGTCTATTTATGCAATACCCTGTATACCTTGAAGATATGCAGTTTTTTCATTCTCTCTCTCCTTCCTCCTCCTTCAGTCGCATGTTTAAGTGGGGAAATGAATCACTTTGTGTGCATGATGATAGTAAATATGCATTATAGTACATTGCCTGAGAGAAGAAAAATGTCTTTCATATCTATAAATTCATCGGTCAATGACACATTTATGAATTGTCATTATTAAGAGATCCCCTTTGTTTAATCATTTGTTTATTTAAAAATTCGAATAACTGTATTTAGTGAAGAGATCACCCATTACTAATGCTTTTCGAAGGAAGATGCTGTGTTTGTGATTATTGAGAATAATCATTTCCATTTGTATTAAAGCAGGCAGTATATAGTCGTGATTTTTTGGGAAAGTATAGACTACACAATAAAATGGCGAGCGTGAACTCTTCACAGATCTACCTAAAAGATAATTTTCGTTCTTCTGAATTGTAAGAAGCAAAGCATTTTGATAAAGGAAAGAAAAGAGAAATGTAAATAATTTATTAGCTCCGTCTGAACAACATAGTATCATTAAATAAGAATAAAATGTTAAGACATATTATACAAATACCTACCACATTTACGACTTACACTACGATTCTTTGGCA
>NC_091579.1:29001684-29014184 GCF_042767895.1 Penaeus vannamei
CTTTCTCCCTCTCCCTCTCACCTCTCTCTCTCTCTCACCTCTCTCTCTCTCTCTCTCTCTCTCTCTCTCCCTCCTCACCTCTCTCTCTCTCGCTCCTCACCTCCTCTCTCTCTCTTCTTCCTCATCTCCCTCTCTCTCTCTCCTCTCACCCTCCTCTCTCTCTCTCCCTCTCACCTCCCTCTCTCTCCCTCTCACCTCTCTCTCTCTCTCTCCTCTCACCTTCTCTCTCTCCCTCTCACTTCTCTCTCTCTCTCTCTCTCTCTCCCTCTCACCTCTCTCTCTCTCTCCCTCTCACCCTCTCTCTTTCTCTCTCTCTCCTCTCACCTCTCTCTCTCTCTCCCTCTCAATTTCTCTCTCTCCCTCTCACCTCTCTCTCTCTCCTCCCTCTCACCTCTCTCTCTCTCTCTCTCTCTCCCCCTCTCTCTCTCCCTCTCACCTCTCTCTCTCTCTCTCTCTCCCTCTCACCTCTCTCTCTCTCTCCTCCCTCTCTCTCTCCCTCTCACCTCTCTCTCTCTCTCTCTCTCTCTCTCCTCTCTCTCTCACCTCTCTCCTCGCTCTCTCACCCTCTCACTCCCTCACCCTCTCACTCTCCCTCTCACCTCTCTCACTCTCCTCTCACCTCTCTCTCCTCTCACCCTCTCTCCCTCTCACCTCTCTCTCTCTCTCTCTCTCTCTCTCTCTCTCTCTCTCACCTCTCTTTCTCTCTCACCCTCTTTCTCTCTCCCTCTCACCTCTCTTTCTCTCTCCCTCTCACCTCTCTCTCTCTCTCTCTCTCTCTCTCTCTCTCTCTCTCTCTCTCTCTCTCTCTCTCTCTCTCTCTCTCTCTCGCCTCTCTCTCTCTCCCTCTCACCTCTCTCTCCCTTACCCCCTCTCTCTCTCTCTCCTTACCCCCTCTCTCTCTCTCTCTCTCCTTACCCCCCTCTCTCTCTCCTCCTTACCCCACCCCTCTCTCTTCCCTATCCCCCCCTCTCTCTCTCTCTCTCCCTATCCCCCCCCTCTCTCTCTCTCTCTCCCCTATCCCCCCCTCTCTCTCTCTCTCCCTATCCCCCTCTCTCTCTCTCCATATCCCCCCCCTCTCTCTCTCTCCCTACCTCCCCCCCCCCCTCTCTCTCTCTCCCTATCCCCCCCTCTCTCTCTCCCTATCCCCCCTCTCTCTCTCTCTCTCTCCTCCCTATCCCCCCCTCTCTCTCCCTACTCCCCCCCTCTCTCTCTCCCTATCCCCCTCCCTCTCTCTCTCCCTATCCCCCCTCTCTCTCTCCCTATCCCCCCTCTCTCTCTCTCTCTCCCCCTATCCCCCCCCTCTCTCTCTCTCTCTCCCTATCCCCCTCTCCTCTCTCCCTATCCCCCTCCCTCTCTCTCTCTATCCCATCCCCCTCTCTCTCCCTACCCCCCTCCTCTCTCTCTCTCTCTCCTCTACCCCCTCTTCTCTTTCTCTCTCTGTCTCTCACTCACTCTCTCTCTCTCTCTCTCTCTCACTCACTCCTCCCCCGCCCTCTCTCTCTCTCTCTCTTTCTCTCTTTCTCTCTCTCTCTCTGTATAATCACTCTTTCCACGAACCGTCGGCAACGTACCTGAATCTGTCCAAGTTTTGGAAGTGTTCCAGAGCGCCGGATGAATATCCCGAATTTGCGAGATATCAAACACCACATCTTCGCTAATTATGTCGGTTTCATCAGTCTCTTCCTCCAGGCTGGCGAAAAAGGGAGATTAGTGAGTCATCGAACGGGTATACATGCGTGGAAATTGCACGTGTGTTATCTACCCATTCATTCGTACATTCAGTCTTCCACAAGGGCGATTGTGCATACCAGACACTGCCATTGCTCCCGGCACCGTTCTGCATGATTCTTGCAGCGTAGTACGTGTAGAATTTGGAATTCCGTAATGGTTGGGGTAAATAATGCATTTTGTTTCATTTCACTTATTACTCACCGGTTGATTCCACTCTCTCTTTATCCGCGATGGTTATGTCATAATAATCCATTTCATTATAGTCGGTGAACTACGGCAACATGAGATAAGCTTTGGCGGTTATGATGGAAGCCATTGGTTTTAGGGTATTTGAGCCGAATCTCCTACGGTCATAAACCAGCCAAGGACACACATTACTTTACGAAATGCACTGATACGAAAGGAAACATTAAAAGCTGGATTTTGTTATCGTTCTCTGTCCTGACCTTTGTTTTCTACGTAAAAAAAGACGACTGGGCCGTAATGATAGAAGAACAACATTAAGAACAGACAACCAATCTCACCCAAACATTACGAAATAGATCTAAAAAAAACTACATCAAGGATTTTATAATAGTACAAAAAGCCAATAAGAGAGCGATGTTAAGGATACAAGAAGCTCACCTGAGGAACGGGCAGCAGTGGTAAGCATAAGACAGCGCGAGGATCTGCACGTTCGGGAAGCTCTCAGGTCCGGGAAACACTCGAAGATGGCGGTTGTTGTGGACCTTGATCGACGACACGCCCTCTAGGCCATGGTGCGGGAGCTCTGGGAAGAGGTTGTCCCCCAGATTGCTGAAGGAAGGGAGAAGGGAAACACATCAGGAATGGGCGTGAGGCGGACATCATCGAGGGACGATTAGTGAGGGGACTAATAGGTAGAGTCGTGAGGAAAAAATGAAGAGCTTAGGCAGGGGGGAGAGGTTGTGATGGAATGAGTCGAGAGTACAGAAACCGCCAGAGGAGAGGAAGGAGTGGGGTGTTTACGTTCTTTAGACTGCTGTTCGTAAGACATAGCAACTAGCTCGAAACAGGAAATGATGATAAAGCAATGTTTAAGCAAATAGTTTTCTATTGGGAAAGGAAGATTGAAAAAGAAGAAACACTCACATGTCTTCCAGGCCGACCAAAGGAAGGAAAGCATCCGGTTGAATCTCTTTGATCTGGTTGTGCTGGAGGGCCCTGCAATATCCGTATATATTACTTTTCTCTTACAAATAAACTAACATTAAAAATATATACATCATTATACTAAAATACCTTGTTTTTTTTAAAAAGCGCGCTTTGGTAAAATGTAAAATCTGAACATGTTTATGTATCGATTTCTCGGGAAAGAAAGGCCGAGGTCTTGAACTTGTGCCAAAATGGGAACACAACTCTCTCCAAATTTCGCTTCCATAAATAAGCCTTAATATGTTAGGGATCCTGTGATCCCTTGCTCTTATCGTGCCCCGTTTATCCACAATTACGAGGGAAATGTATAGACAATGCATAGACCGAACGATAACGGATACATAAGTTATTCTTGATAGTGACACTAGACTGCATTATTATTCAAACTGATATTCTCCTTTCGGTATTCCTCGCAGCAGAATCTTTACTCTTCTTTGATTGTCAGATATAAGGTTTGCTTTGCTTCTAAACTTCCTTTTGAATGAAATTGCCAAAACTTATTACACCCACATGTGAAAGAACATAATCATCGGAGCAAAAAAAAAAAGAATATAAATCTTTTCAGCCACTTGATTAGTTCCCTGTGGAATACGCATTTATATAAGTGTAATTGCATGACTTCGCATTTTTGAACGTCAGTCCATACTTCTAAATGGCCATTTAATTTTAAATACGGCAAAATATACTCACTGAAAATTGGGAAAAAAGTAAACTATGGAAGGAAGAAAAAGATTGTGTCGAAATGTAATGAAAATACATAAAAGTTTTAACAACTGACTTGTACGTACATATTTTTTTTTCAGTAACTCCCAGCTACATGAAACCTTATTCAGTGATGACATAATACATTACATATTTTTCATTCGCCATAATTTTACATCACTTTTGTATGGAAAATCTATCGTTTATATTTTTGCCTTTCTCTTTTATCATCCATCTATCACATTTCTCTCTCTCTCTCTCTCTCTCTCTCCTACGATACTTACAAGACCTGCATGCTACTGTGAATTAAGTATTGTATGTTCTCTCTCTCTCTCTCGTACAATACTTACAAGACCTGCATGCTACTGTCAAATAAGTATTCTCTCTCTCTCTCTCTCTCTCTCTCTCTCTCTCTCTCTCTCTCTCTCCTACAATACTTACAAGACCTGCATGCTACTGTGAATTAAGTATTGTCTGTTCTCTCTCTCTCTCTCTCCTACGATACTTACAAGACCTGCATGCTACTGTGAATTAAGTATTGTATGTTCTCTCTCTCTCTCTCGTACAATACTTACAAGACCTGCATGCTACTGTCAAATAAGTATTCTCTCTCTCTCTCTCTCTCCTACAATACTTACAAGACCTGCATGCTACTGTGAATTAAGTATTGTCTGTTCTCTCTCTCTCTCTCGTACAATACTTACAAGACCTGCATGCTACTGTCAAATAAGTATTCTCTGTCTCTGTCTCTCTGCCCCCCCCCTCTCTCTCTCTCTCTCTCTCTATCTCTCTCTCTCTCTCCCTCTCTCTCTCCTACGATACTTACAAGACCTGCAGCTTAGACAGTCCCGTGAAAGCATCGGCGGGGATGTAAGTGATCTTGTTATGGTGCAGAAGGAGATCCTGGAGAGATGGCGCACCGACGAAATTATTGTGTCCCAGGCTCGTGAGTGCGTTGTTGCTCAGGTCGCTGTTAGGAGACACGGAACAAACACGGGTCTTATTTTGAGGTTTCCCTTGAAATGTATAGCCGAGGGGGGAAATATTCAGTGAGGTTTTATATGATTCGCCCTCTGGCATAGCAGTGTCGCAATACAGTAGGGAGGAGGTCTGCCTGGGTTACCATGGTTACGTCACATACTCACAGCAGTCTGAGATGTGAACAGTTAGTGAGTTGCGGGATGCTCGTGATGGAATTCAGATGAAGGTTCCTTTGGGATAAGAAAAATACATTATTAGAAATTACATAATATTATCATAATAGTAGCAATGGTATATTATCGAGGAAAATTTAAATAATTAAAAAAAAAACTTACACTTGGTTACCATGGTCACTTATAACGACTGATGACGATAGAACGTCGTGTGTTTTGACTTACAGGCTTAGCAACCTGGGCGTAAAAGAGCACAGGTTGTCGGGGACGGACTTGAGCGATGCGCGGTCGATCCTCAGCAGCTCCAGGTTGTGGGTTCCGTTGAGGGAAGGAAACTCCTCCAGGTCTCGGATCTCCTTCAGGATGCTGGGGAGGGACGAGGCGAGGGGTAAAGTAGGCTTATTACACACACACATTCTCTCTCTCTCTCTCTCTCTCTCTCTCTCTCTCTCTCTCTCTCTCACAGTGTCTCTCTCTCTTTTTTTCTCTCTCTCACACACAGTCTCTCTCTCTCTCTCTCTCTCTCTCTCTCTCTCTCTCTCTCTCTCTCTCTCTCTCTCTCTCTCTCTCTCTCTCTCTCTCTCTCTCTCTCTCACACACACACAAAACCAATCAAATTATTTTCATTTCAAGTTTGTCAAATCCTAGACAACGGAGGCGACGTGGCGGTCACTTACAGCTTCGTGAGCGACGGCAGGTGCGAGAAGGCTTCGTTGTGGACGGCGGCAAGTGGATTCGGCTGAAGAACCACCTGCTTCAGAAGACTCAGGCCCTTGAATGACTCCTCCGAGATATAAGTCAGCTGATTGTTCCCGAGATGCCTGAAGGGAAGTGAATTTGCTGCCTAAGATGATGGAAGTCTCAAGAGTAGGCCTACATTTAATGCTCTTCAGTTGACAATCGGGAGTATTTCAGTTTTGTTCCTGAAAAGTCTAAACGCTGGAATATCCAAAGCTATCGTCACTGGTTTTGCAGTTGGGATCAGGCTTGGTGAGAGTTGTGAGGGCTGTCTCAAGTGTCTTGCCCTAAGAGTGACTTCAAATAAAAGTGTCTTGCCCTAAGAGTGACTTCAAATAAAAGTGTCTTGCCCTAAGAGTGACTTCAAATAAAAGTGTCTTGCCCTAAGAGTGACTTAAAATGAGTGGCTTGCCCTGAGGGTGACTTACTACAAGTGTCTTGCCCTAAGAGTGACTTAAAATAAAAGTGTCTTGCCCTAAGAGTGACTTAAAATAAAAGTGTCTTGCCTTGAGGGTGACTTACAACAAAAGTGTCTTGCCCTGAGGGTGACTTACTACTAAAGTGTCTTGCCCTGAGGGTGACTTACTACAAAAGTGTCTTGCCCTGAGGGTGACTTATTACAAAAGTGTCTTGCCCTAAGAGTGACAAAATAAAAGTGTCTTGCCCTAAGAGTGACTTCAAATAAAAGTGTCTTGCCCTAAGAGTGACTTCAAATAAAAGTGTCTTGCCCTAAGAGTGACTTAAAATAAAAGTGTCTTGCCCTAAGAGTGACTTAAAATGAGTGGCTTGCCCTGAGGGTGACTTACTACAAGTGTCTTGCCCTAAGAGTGACTTAAAATAAAAGTGTCTTGCCCTAAGAGTGACTTAAAATAAAAGTGTCTTGCCCTAAGAGTGACTTAAAATAAAAGTGTCTTGCCCTGAGGGTGACTTACAACAAAAGTGTCTTGCCCTGAGGGTGACTTACTACTAAAGTGTCTTGCCCTGAGGGTGACTTATTACAAAAGTGTCTTGCCCTAAGAGTGACAAAATAAAAGTGTCTTGCCCTAAGAGTGACTTCAAATAAAAGTGTCTTGCCCTAAGAGTGACTTAAAATAAAAGTGTCTTGCCCTAAGAGTGACACTACAAAAGTGTCCTGCCCTAGGAGTGCCTTAACCTAAAAGAGACTTGCCCTAATGTACTCACAGACGACGCAGCTGAGAGAGGCTCAGGATAGCGGGCGGAATCAGCCTCAGTTGGTTCTCAGTCAAGTCCCTGGAAGGAGTGAGGCGGTTGAGTCTCCCAAGCAAGCACATCAATCAAAAAAAAAAAAAAAAAAAAAAAAACACTGCGTTAAAGCGATGGGGCGGATGTTGTGTTATGGGGAGAGTTATTGTGTGGCAGTGAAGGTGTTTTAAGGGCAATGGCGACTTGCTAGTGAGGATAAGTACAGATAAGCAGTGTCTTTTATGATAGGTGTAATGCTGTGAATCAAATGTTGAGCTTCTAGTTAAATTTACGATGCCATATACGTGTGCAATACACATTATGTGTGTATAATCAAGCAAACACACACAAAAACACAGGAGTAACACACAACACAGACACAGACAGACACACACGCACACACACACACACACAGATACAGATACAGACACACACACACACACACACACACACACACACACACACACACACACACACACACACACACACACACACACACACACACACACACACACACACACACACACACACACGCACGTACACACACACATACACACACGTCCCGCCAATACGTACAGGACCTGCAGAGACGTGAGTGGAGTGAAAGCCTCGTCATCCACCTGCACTATCTGATTCTGGTGTAAGGACCTGAAGAAGAAAAAAAAAAAACACTCAGATTATCTTTAAAAATAAACAACAAAAAACAAACAAACAAACAAAAACAAAGAAAACGTGTATAAATATGCAGATACACGAACAGAAAATAAACGTTTTCTTACAAGGAGAGTAGTTTGTCGTTTCCAATGAGGTCGCCGTTTCGTAGATGAGTCACCTTGTTCCGAGCCAGGTTTCTGTCGGAGATTCGTTCGTTATATTACGTTATATCATGTTATATCTATTCGTTATATTACTCGTCATATCAAACGAACTCTAATACCCCAATCAAAATTATGAAACTGAATAAAATGGTTAATGGTTAAAAGCGAAATATATGTGCTATATATCTAAGGTCATATAGCACTATAAGAAGGTATAGTAAAGGTAGATGGCAGGTGATAGTTGCTAGGGGTCAACTATCTAGGTTGAATTAGCAGTTTTACGATTTCTATTATCGTTGCACCATCCGCACTATCATTCATTCATTATCATTATTATTATTATCATTATTATTACTATTATTATTATCATCATCATCATTATTAGTATTACCATTATTATCATAGTTATTATTACCATTATTATCATTTATTATCATTATTGTTATTATTATTACTATAATTATTATTATTATCATTATTACTATTATCATCATTACTATTATCATCATCATTATCATTATTATCATAATTTTCATTAGTAGTAGTAGTAGTATCAATATTCTCATTATTATTATTATCATTACTATCATCAATATTATCATTGTTACTGTCATTATCATTCTTGTTATCACCATCCTTTTTAACACAATTATAATTACTGTAATTGCTATTATCATCATCATCATGATTTTTAGAATTATCGTCATTCTTATCATCATCATCATTAATATTATCATAATTATTATTATAATAATGATAATGATACTACTACTACTACTAAAAGAATAATGATAATAATTATAATTATAACAATAATAATGATAATAATAACAATGATAATAATAACAATGATAATAATTATTACCATCATTATTGTTATTCATGTTATCATTATCCTCATTACTATAATCATCACTAGCATTATTATCATTATCATTTTTATTATCATGATTATTATTATTGTTGCTGTTCTTCCTGTTATCATTATCACTATTACTATTATTATTATTACCATCATCATCATTATCGTTATTGTTATTCTTATCACCATTACCATTATCAATATTATCATCATTAATAGCAACAACAAGCAGCATCAATAATACCACGATTAACGTCATTTTCATCTTAACATCCACAATCATCATCATTATTACCCTCACCACAACCACCATCACACCATTAACATCACCCCAGTTATCACCATCACAATCACCACTTTCATAACAAAAATACAACACTTAAACCGTAATATCAACCATAATCACAGACGAAGAAAATTTTAAAAAAAGGAAAAAAAAATAATACAACACTCATAACGTAATATCAACCATAATCACAGACGAAGAAAATTTGAAAAAAAAGGAAAAAAAAAAAATACAACACTCATAACGTAATATCAACCATAATCACAGACGAAGAAAATTTGAAAAAAAGGAAAAAAAAAAAACTCAACGAAACTGACGTAAAATCTCACTGAATAAACATGCAAGCAGACGGTGCGATCGCTAATATATTCATTGGCTTGGTCTCCGTTGACTGACAAAGGAGAGACGTTATCGTTAACAGCAAGCGAGGAATGGGGGGGGGGGGGAGCATTTAGTGAAATTCTCACACGTGGCGCAAAGTTTGCTTCTTCACCAATATGTTTTAGTTGGTTTGTGGTGTTTTAAACATTTTTTTTTTTTGGTTTATTTTAATGTTGTTGTTATTTTATCATGATTAGTATTGTTATCATTGTTGTTGTTGTTGTTATTATTACTATTATTATTATCAGTAGTAGTAGGTGTAGTAATAGTAGTATCAGTATTATTATTATTACACTTATTATCATCACTATTATGATTATCATCAGCATCATTATCAGTGATATTAGCAATATCATCATTATCATTTTTATTGATATCATCGTTATCATTATCAATATTATCATCATTATTATCCTTACTATATTTGTTTGCTTATCTAGGAACAGAGTAGAGAGGCACAAGCGACTTATTTCTATTTTTTTGTTCACACACACACACGCACACACACGCGCACACGCACACACACGCGCACACGCACACACACGCGCACACGCACACACGCACACACACACACACACACACACACCCTATCAATCTATCGAATACATTTACCCACCATTACTCCTTTTCTTCCCATTTCTCTTCTTCCCCTCCTACCATTTCCCCTCTTCTTCCCTTATTCCATCTCCCTCCACCTCAGCGCCGGCCAGCAATCCCTATTTCTCACAGATGCAAATGTCTCCTATTAAGTACGCCTTTAATCTTCCGCGTCGACCATTACTACTTTTATAACTACCTCGTAAATCTGACTGCTGTGTCTTATAGGGTCAGTCAAAACGGGCTTCTCCTACAGCGTCCCCAGAGGTCCTTCTCTATCCTAGGGCCTTGTTCTCGCGTCCTGAGGGGGTTGAGGGGCCGTCCTACCTGTTATCTTCCCGTTCTTGGAGTCTGTCCTGTTCGCCCTGTCGTTGTATACAGCTTGTTCTGTCTTCTGTCTTTTTGAACGTGTCTATTTCCCTCTGGGCGTAGATGTAGTGTCTTGTCCTCTCACTCTATTCTCACTGTCTGCCATACCTCCCCTCTCCTTATTTCTGTGCAGTTTATTCTGTCCTCTCTCCATCTCCCCTCTCTCTAAATAAATATTCTTTGTCCTCTCTTTCTATACTTCCGTAGTCTCCATTGTCTTTTGGATTTATATGGAGTTTCCATTGTCCTATCTCTATATACAGTTTTCCATGTACTCTCTATGTCTATCGTTTATTCCCACGTCATCTCTCATTATATGCAGGTTATTTTGTCCTGTCTCAACACATAAACAAACATCTATTTGTTTCTCCCTTCCTGTGTAGTTTTCTTTATCACCTCTCTCTATATATAGGCGGTTTATTCTGTTCTTCTCTTTTATATACCTCGTTTCCTATCTTATATCTTTATTTGGGCAGTTTCCTGTGTTATCACTTTCATCATGCATAGTTTATTATGTTCCTTCTTATCCAGAAATTTCTCTGTGTTCATCCTTTTACATGAAGTTCCCAAAGTCCTATCTTTATGTATGCTGACTACAATGTCTTTTCTCTCATTTTATGTAATTTATTTTGTCCCCATTCTCTCATAATATATATACAAATTTTCTTGTATTCTCTCTATGAAGTTCCCTATATCATATCTCGCTATTTACTGCACACACACACACACATACACACTTTCCTAAGTATTTTTGTTCATATACAGTTTCCCCTGTCTTCCTATATATGCAGTACCCTATATACCTTCGAAATATGCATTTTATTTCTCTGTCTGTCGGTCTCTCTCTCTCTCTCTCTCTCTCTCTCTCTCTCTCTCTCTCTCTCTCTCTCTCTCTCTCTCTCTCTCTCTCTCTCTCTCTCTCTCTCTCTCTCTCTCTCTCTCTCTCTCTCTCTCTCTCTCTCTCTCTCTCTCTCTCTCATCTCTCTCTCTCTCTCTCTCTCTCTCTCTCTCTCTCTCTCTCTCTCTCTCTCTCTCTCTCTCCTCTCTCTCTCTCTCTCTCTCTCTCTCTCTCTCTACAAATTCATCTATCAATTTAATTACCTCTGCCGCCGCACTCTCTCTATCCTTACAACAGGAGCGTGGACATAACATTAATTCTCAGGGAATAATGTGAGATTTACATAGCTACATAGTAAAGTATAGGTCTGTGCACGTTAAGAAGGGATAATGGGAATGTATAGACCTTTTTGTAGTACTTATTTATAATGGGTATTTGTAGCCTCAGGGAAAAGCATGTCGGGGGGAGATGGATAGAAAAACACGGATATTAATATCTAACAAGTAAAGGGTACATGTACAAGGTGCGTAGACTTAATTATATACATAATGGGAAAGGTAATTAATTAAAGCTCCCTTTCTGACAGATTCACTCAAAGGCGAGACATCTTACCATAAACTTACTTTGTGTAAATATCTTTTCCTGTCCTTCCGTCTTGCACTAATTAAGTTACAAAAATATTAGATTTCTTTTGTAAAGGGGAGGAGGGAGAGGGGATGATGATACTTACAGCAACTGCAAGTCACGAATGAGCGACACAGCTGGCGGGATAGTAATGAAGAAGTTGTCCTCGAGAGACAGCTCCGCCAGGGTGTCCGGCAGCGACCCAGCCACCAATCCTACCAGCTGGTTGTTGTCAAGGTATCTACGGAAGGAGGAGAAGGAGGCTACTCTACCACAGGCACTTGATTTATCCACGGAAGGCGGCGATGATGAAACACCTTTTTTTTTTTTAAACCTGCTTGGACTGCAGGTTGGGAAGGAGAGGTGGAAATGCACAGGAATGGGAAGGATTCTGGACTGCAGGAGGCATGCCGAGAGAGGGCGGGGGCGGGCGGGGATGCCGGGTATCCCTAAATGCAGGAGAGGGGTATGTCCGAACAGGGTAGGTCTTGGCATGCCTCAATGTGGGAGGTGATATATCTAACGAGGGGAGGTAGGGTATGAATGAATGGGTAAGGGGGGGGGGGTGGCATGCCTGAATGGGGGAGGGCGTGGGCATCCTTAATTAAAGAGGAAGGGGCGTAGCGGCTGCTGGAACATTAACCGGGGGAGAGAAGTAACACGACCGGTGGGAAATTTTGTTAAGACCTATTCCACGTTTTATGGTTTCACTTCTTAACTAGGTATTTTCAGTCTTATAGTATACTTTATGATTATATAAGCATTCAGCTAATTATCCATATACATTTTTATACACATAGTTTACCACTGGATCCCAGGCTAATTGTCCGCATATGTGTAAGCGCTGTGATGCAACACAGATCGTCATACAGGTGTTAAAACAGCTAATTAGGCACAGGTGTGTATGTCAATGACCTGCACGAGAACAAACGCAATAAAATATGTCCATGCACGAAGAAAGACAACGATGGGAATGACTTTTTCCTGCATTTGCAAGCTCCATCTATACTCACAGATTTTGCAA
>NC_091579.1:29024184-29034184 GCF_042767895.1 Penaeus vannamei
TCACTTTTGCTCGAATATCCTTCCTTTTGCTCGAATATCCTTCCTTTTGCTCGAATATCCTCCCTTTTGCTCGAATATCCTCACTTTTGCTCGAATATCCTCACTTTTGCTCGAATATCCTCCCTTTTGCTCGAATATCCTTCCTTTTGCTCGAATATCCTTCCTTTTGCTCGAATATCCTTCCTTTTGCTCGAATATCCTTCCTTTTGCTCGAATATCCTCCCTTTTGCCCGAATATCCTTCCTTTTGCTCGAATATCCTCCCTTTTGCTCGAATATCCTTCCTTTTGCTCGAATATCCTTCCTTTTGCTCGAATATCCTCCCTTTTGCTCGAATATCCTCACTTTTGCTCGAATATCCTTCCTTTTGCCCGAATATCCTCCCTTTTGTTCGAATATCCTTCCTTTTGCTCGAATATCCTTCCTTTTGCTCGAATATCCTCCCTTTTGCCCGAATATCCTCCCTTTTGCTCGAATATCCTCCCTTTTGCTCGAATATCCTTCCTTTTGCTCGAATATCCTCCCTTTTGCTCGAATATCCTTCCTTTTGCTCGAATGTCCTCCCTTTTGCTCGAATATCCTCCCTTTTGCTCGAATATCCTCACTTTTGCTCGAATATCCTCACTTTTGCTCGAATATCCTTCCTTTTGCTCGAATATCCTTCCTTTTGCTCGAATATCCTCCCTTTTGCTCGAATATCCTTCCTTTTGCTCGAATATCCTTCCTTTTGCTCGAATGTCCTCCCTTTTGCTCGAATATCCTCCCTTTTGCTCGAATATCCTCACTTTTGCTCGAATATCCTCACTTTTGCTCGAATATCCTTCCTTTTGCTCGAATATCCTTCCTTTTGCTCGAATATCCTCCCTTTTGCTCGAATATCCTTCCTTTTGCTCGAATATCCTTCCTTTTGCTCGAATATCCTTCCTTTTGCTCGAATATCCTCACTTTTGCTCGAATATCCTTCCTTTTGCTCGAATATCCTTCCTTTTGCTCGAATATCCTCCCTTTTGCTCGAATATCCTTCCTTTTGCTCGAATATCCTTCCTTTTGCTCGAATATCCTTCCTTTTGCTCGAATATCCTTCCTTTTGCTCGAATATCCTTCCTTTTGCTCGAATATCCTTCCTTTTGCTCGAATATCCTTCCTTTTGCTCGAATATCCTCCCTTTTGCTCGAATATCCTCCCTTTTGCTCGAATATCCTCCCTTTTGCTCGAATATCCTCCCTTTTGCTCGAATATCCTCCCTTTTGCTCGAATATCCTTCCTTTTGCTCGAATATCCTCCCTTTTGCTCGAATATCCTTCCTTTTGCTCGAATATCCTCCCTTTTGCTCGAATATCCTTCCTTTTGCTCGAATATCCTTCCTTTTGCTCGAATATCCTCCCTTTTGCTCGAATATCCTTCCTTTTGCTCGATCCTCCCTTTTGCTCGAATATCCTCCCTTTTGCTCGAATATCCTTCCTTTTGCTCGAATATCCTTCCTTTTGCTCGAATATCCTTCCTTTTGCTCGAATATCCTTCCTTTTGCTCGAATATCCTCCCTTTTGCTCGAATATCCTTCCTTTTGCTCGAATATCCTTCCTTTTGCTCGAATATCCTCCCTTTTGCTCGAATATCCTTCCTTTTGCTCGAATATCCTTCCTTTTGCTCGAATATCCTTCCTTTTGCTCGAATATCCTTCCTTTTGCTCGAATATCCTTCCTTTTGCTCGAATATCCTTCCTTTTGCTCGAATATCCTTCCTTTTGCTCGAATATCCTTCCTTTTGCTCGAATATCCTTCCTTTTGCTCGAATATCCTCCCTTTTGCTCGAATATCCTCCCTTTTGCTCGAATATCCTTCCTTTTGCTCGAATATCCTTCCTTTTGCTCGAATATCCTCCCTTTTGCTCGAATATCCTTCCTTTTGCTCGAATATCCTCCCTTTTGCTCGAATATCCTCCCTTTTGCTCGAATATCCTCCCTTTTGCTCGAATATCCTTCCTTTTGCTCGAATATCCTTCCTTTTGCTCGAATATCCTTCCTTTTGCTCGAATATCCTCCCTTTTGCTCGAATATCCTCCCTTTTGCTCGAATATCCTTCCTTTTGCTCGAATATCCTCCCTTTTGCTCGAATATCCTCCCTTTTGCTCGAATATCCTCCCTTTTGCTCGAATATCCTCCCTTTTGTTCGAATATCCTTCCTTTTGCTCGAATATCCTCCCTTTTGTTCGAATATCCTTCCTTTTGCTCGAATATCCTTCCTTTTGCTCGAATATCCTCCCTTTTGCTCGAATATCCTTCCTTTTGCTCGAATATCCTCCCTTTTGCTCGAATATCCTTCCTTTTGCTCGAATATCCTCCCTTTTGCTCGAATATCCTCCCTTTTGCTCGAATATCCTCCCTTTTGCTCGAATATCCTCCCTTTTGCTCGAATATCCTTCCTTTTGCTCGAATATCCTCCCTTTTGCTCGAATATCCTTCCTTTTGCTCGATCCTCCCTTTTGCTCGAATATCCTTCCTTTTGCTCGAATATCCTTCCTTTTGCTCGAATATCCTCCCTTTTGCTCGAATATCCTCCCTTTTGCTCGAATATCCTTCCTTTTGCTCGAATATCCTTCCTTTTGCTCGAATATCCTCCCTTTTGCTCGAATATCCTCCCTTTTGCTCGAATATCCTTCCTTTTGCTCGAATATCCTCCCTTTTGCTCGAATATCCTTCCTTTTGCTCGAATATCCTCCCTTTTGCTCGAATATCCTCCCTTTTGCTCGAATATCCTTCCTTTTGCTCGAATATCCTCACTGGAAACGAATATCCTCCCTTTTGCTCGAATATCCTCCCTTTTGCTCGAATATCCTCCCTTTTGCTCGAATATCCTTCCTTTTGCTCGAATATCCTCACTGGAAACGAATATCCTCCCTTTTGCTCGAATATCCTCCCTTTTGCTCGAATATCCTTCCTTTTGCTCGAATATCCTTCCTTTTGCTCGAATATCCTTCCTTTTGCTCGAATATCCTCCCTTTTGCCCGAATATCCTTCCTTTTGCTCGAATATCCTCCCTTTTGCTCAAATATCCTTCCTTTTGCTCGAATATCCTTCCTTTTGCTCGAATATCCTTCCTTTTGCTCGAATATCCTCCCTTTCGCTCGAATATCTTTCCTTTTGCTCGAATATCCTTCCTTTTGCTCGAATATCCTTCCTTTTGCTCGAATATCCTCCCTTTTGCCCGAATATCCTCCTTTTGCTCGAATATCCTTCCTTTTGCTCGAATATCCTTCCTTTTGCTCGAATATCCTTCCTTTTGCTCGAATATCCTTCCTTTTGCTCGAATATCCTCCCTTTTGCTCGAATATCCTTCCTTTTGCTCGAATATCCTTCCTTTTGCTCGAATATCCTCCCTTTTGCTCGAATATCCTCCCTTTTGCTCGAATATCCTCCCTTTTGCTCGAATATCCTCCCTTTTGCTCGAATATCCTCCCTTTTGCTCGAATATCCTTCCTTTTGTTCGAATATCCTTCCTTTTGCTCGAATATCCTCCCTTTTGCTCGAATATCCTCCCTTTTGCTCGAATATCCTTCCTTTTGCTCGAATATCCTCCCTTTTGCTCGAATATCCTTCCTTTTGCTCGAATATCCTTCCTTTTGCTCGAATATCCTCCCTTTTGCTCGAATATCCTTCCTTTTGCTCGAATATCCTCCCTTTTGCTCGAATATCCTTCCTTTTGCTCGAATATCCTCCCTTTTGCTCGAATATCCTTCCTTTTGCTCGAATATCCTTCCTTTTGCTCGAATATCCTCCCTTTTGCTCGAATATCCTTCCTTTTGCCCGAATATCCTCACTTTTGCTCGAATATCCTCACTTTTGCCCGAATATCCTTCCTTTTGCTCGAATATCCTTCCTTTTGCCCGAATATCCTCCCTTTTGCTCGAATATCCTTCCTTTTGCTCGAATATCCTTCCTTTTGCTCGAATATCCTCCCTTTTGCTCGAATATCCTTCCTTTTGCTCGAATATCCTCCCTTTTGCTCGAATATCCTCCCTTTTGCCCGAATATCCTTCCTTTTGCTCGAATATCCTTCCTTTTGCCCGAATATCCTCCCTTTTGCTCGAATATCCTTCCTTTTGCTCGAATATCCTTCCTTTTGCTCGAATATCCTTCCTTTTGCTCGAATATCCTCCCTTTTGCTCGAATATCCTTCCTTTTGCTCGAATATCCTCCCTTTTGCTCGAATATCCTCCCTTTTGCTCGAATATCCTCCCTTTTGCTCGAATATCCTTCCTTTTGCTCGAATATCCTCCCTTTTGCTCGAATATCCTCCCTTTTGCTCGAATATCCTTCCTTTTGCTCGAATATCCTCCCTTTTGCTCGAATATCCTCCCTTTTGCCCGAATATCCTTCCTTTTGCTCGAATATCCTTCCTTTTGCCCGAATATCCTCCCTTTTGCTCGAATATCCTTCCTTTTGCTCGAATATCCTTCCTTTTGCTCGAATATCCTCCCTTTTGCTCGAATATCCTTCCTTTTGCTCGAATATCCTCCCTTTTGCTCGAATATCCTCCCTTTTGCCCGAATATCCTTCCTTTTGCTCGAATATCCTTCCTTTTGCCCGAATATCCTCCCTTTTGCTCGAATATCCTTCCTTTTGCTCGAATATCCTTCCTTTTGCCCGAATATCCTCCCTTTTGCTCGAATATCCTCCCTTTTGCTCGAATATCCTCCCTTTTGCCCGAATATCCTTCCTTTTGCTCGAATATCGTCCTTTTTGCTCGAATATCCTCCCTTTTGCTCGAATATCCTCCCTTTTGCCCGAATATCCTTCCTTTTGCTCGAATATCCTTCCTTTTGCCCGAATATCCTCCCTTTTGCTCGAATATCCTTCCTTTTGCTCGAATATCCTTCCTTTTGCTCGAATATCCTCCCTTTTGCTCGAATATCCTTCCTTTTGCTCGAATATCCTCCCTTTTGCTCGAATATCCTCCCTTTTGCCCGAATATCCTTCCTTTTGCTCGAATATCCTTCCTTTTGCCCGAATATCCTCCCTTTTGCTCGAATATCCTTCCTTTTGCTCGAATATCCTTCCTTTTGCCCGAATATCCTCCCTTTTGCTCGAATATCCTCCCTTTTGCTCGAATATCCTCCCTTTTGCCCGAATATCCTCCCTTTTGCTCGAATATCCTTCCTTTTGCTCGAATATCCTCCCTTTTGCTCGAATATCCTTCCTTTTGCTCGAATATCCTTCCTTTTGCTCGAATATCCTCCCTTTTGCTCGAATATCCTTCCTTTTGCTCGAATATCCTCCCTTTTGCTCGAATATCCTCCCTTTTGCCCGAATATCCTTCCTTTTGCTCGAATATCCTCCCTTTTGCTCGAATATCCTTCCTTTTGCTCGAATATCGTCCTTTTTGCTCGAATATCCTCCCTTTTGCTCGAATATCCTCCCTTTTGCTCGAATATCCTCACTTTTGCTCGAATATCCTCCCTTTTGCTCGAATATCCTTCCTTTTGCTCGAATATCCTTCCTTTTGCTCGAATATCCTTCCTTTTGCCCGAATATCCTTCCTTTTGCTCGAATATCCTTCCTTTTGCTCGAATATCCTTCCTTTTGCTCGAATATCCTCCCTTTTGCTCGAATATCCTCCCTTTTGCTCGAATATCCTCCCTTTTGCCCGAATATCCTTCCTTTTGCCCGAATATCCTTCCTTTTGCTCGAATATCCTCCCTTTTGCTCGAATATCCTTCCTTTTGCTCGAATATCCTTCCTTTTGCTCGAATATCCTTCCTTTTGCTCGAATATCCTTCCTTTTGCTCGAATATCCTCCCTTTTGCTCAAATATCCTTCCTTTTGCTCGAATATCCTTCCTTTTGCTCGAATATCCTTCCTTTTGCTCGAATATCCTCACTGGAAACGAATATCCTCACTGGAAACGAATATCCTCCCTTTTGCTCGAATATCCTCCCTTTTGCTCGAATATCCTCACTTTTGCTCGAATATCCTCCCTTTTGCTCGAATATCCTTCCTTTTGCTCGAATATCCTTCCTTTTGCTCGAATATCCTTCCTTTTGCTCGAATATCCTTCCTTTTGCTCGAATATCCTTCCTTTTGCTCGAATATCCTACCTTTTGCTCGAATATCCTTCCTTTTGCTCGAATATCCTCCCTTTTGCTCAAATATCCTTCCTTTTGCTCGAATATCCTTCCTTTTGCTCGAATATCCTTCCTTTTGCTCGAATATCCTTCCTTTTGCTCGAATATCCTCACTGGAAACGAATATCCTCACTTTTGCTCGAATATCCTCACTGGAAACGAATATCCTCACTTTTGGAAGAATATCCTTCCTTTTGCTCGAATATCCTTCCTTTTGCTCGAATATCCTCACTTTTGCTCGAATATCCTCACTTTTGCTCGAATATCCTCACTTTTGCCCGAATATCCTTCCTTTTGCTCGAATATCCTTCCTTTTGCTCGAATATCCTACCTTTTGCTCGAATATCCTCCCTTTTGCTCGAATATCCTCCCTTTTGCTCAAATATCCTTCCTTTTGCTCGAATATCCTTCCTTTTGCTCGAATATCCTCCCTTTTGCTCAAATATCCTTCCTTTTGCTCGAATATCCTTCCTTTTGCTCGAATATCCTACCTTTTGCTCGAATATCCTTCCTTTTGCTCGAATATCCTCCCTTTTGCTCAAATATCCTTCCTTTTGCTCGAATATCCTTCCTTTTGCTCGAATATCCTACCTTTTGCTCGAATATCCTTCCTTTTGCTCGAATATCCTCCCTTTTGCTCAAATATCCTTCCTTTTGCTCGAATATCCTTCCTTTTGCTCGAATATCCTTCCTTTTGCTCAAATATCCTTCCTTTTGCTCGAATATCCTTCCTTTTGCTCGAATATCCTTCCTTTTGCTCGAATATCCTCCCTTTTGCTCGAATATCCTCCCTTTTGCTCGAATATCCTCCCTTTTGCTCGAATATCCTTCCTTTTGCTCGAATATCCTCACTGGAAACGAATATCCTCCCTTTTGCTCGAATATCCTTCCTTTTGCTCGAATATCCTCACTGGAAACGAATATCCTTCCTTTTGCTCAAATATCCTTCCTTTTGCTCAAATATCCTTCCTTTTGCTCGAATATCCTTCCTTTTGCTCGAATATCCTTCCTTTTGCTCAAATATCCTTCCTTTTGCTCGAATATCCTCCCTTTTGCTCGAATATCCTTCCTTTTGCTCGAATATCCTCCCTTTTGCTCGAATATCCTCCCTTTTGCTCGAATATCCTCCCTTTTGCTCGAATATCCTTCCTTTTGCTCGAATATCCTCACTGGAAACGAATATCCTTCCTTTTGCTCGAATATCCTTCCTTTTGCTCGAATATCCTCACTGGAAACGAATATCCTTCCTTTTGCTCAAATATCCTTCCTTTTGCTCAAATATCCTTCCTTTTGCTCGAATATCCTTCCTTTTGCTCGAATATCCTTCCTTTTGCTCGAATATCCTCACTGGAAACGAATATCCTTCCTTTTGCTCAAATATCCTTCCTTTTGCTCGAATATCCTTCCTTTTGCTCGAATATCCTTCCTTTTGCTCGAATATCCTCCCTTTTGCTCGAATATCCTCACTGGAAACGAATATCCTCCCTTTTGCTCAAATATCCTTCCTTTTGCTCGAATATCCTCCCTTTTGCTCGAATATCCTTCCTTTTTCTCGAATATCCTTCCTTTTTCTCGAATATCCTTCCTTTTGCTCGAATATCCTCCCTTTTGCTCAAATATCCTTCCTTTTGCTCGAATATCCTTCCTTTTGCTCGAATATCCTTCCTTTTGCTCGAATATCCTTCCTTTTGCTCGAATATCCTTCCTTTTGCTCGAATATCCTCCCTTTTGCTCGAATATCCTTCCTTTTGCTCAAATATCCTTCCTTTTGCTCGAATATCCTTCCTTTTGCTCGAATATCCTTCCTTTTTCTCGAATATCCTTCCTTTTTCTCGAATATCCTTCCTTTTGCTCGAATATCCTCCCTTTTGCTCAAATATCCTTCCTTTTGCTCGAATATCCTTCCTTTTGCTCGAATATCCTTCCTTTTGCTCGAATATCCTTCCTTTTGCTCGAATATCCTTCCTTTTGCTCGAATATCCTCCCTTTTGCTCGAATATCCTTCCTTTTGCTCGAATATCCTCACTGGAAACGAATATCCTTCCTTTTGCTCAAATATCCTTCCTTTTGCTCAAATATCCTTCCTTTTGCTCGAATATCCTTCCTTTTGCTCGAATATCCTTCCTTTTGCTCGAATATCCTCACTGGAAACGAATATCCTTCCTTTTGCTCGAATATCCTTCCTTTTGCTCAAATATCCTTCCTTTTGCTCGAATATCCTTCCTTTTGCTCGAATATCCTTCCTTTTGCTCGAATATCCTCCCTTTTGCTCGAATATCCTCACTGGAAACGAATATCCTCCCTTTTGCTCAAATATCCTTCCTTTTGCTCGAATATCCTCCCTTTTGCTCGAATATCCTTCCTTTTTCTCGAATATCCTTCCTTTTTCTCGAATATCCTTCCTTTTGCTCGAATATCCTCCCTTTTGCTCAAATATCCTTCCTTTTGCTCGAATATCCTTCCTTTTGCTCGAATATCCTTCCTTTTGCTCGAATATCCTTCCTTTTGCTCGAATATCCTTCCTTTTGCTCGAATATCCTTCCTTTTGCTCGAATATCCTTCCTTTTGCTCAAATATCCTTCCTTTTGCTCGAATATCCTTCCTTTTGCTCGAATATCCTTCCTTTTGCTCGAATATCCTTCCTTTTGCTCAAATATCCTTCCTTTTGCTCGAATATCCTTCCTTTTGCTCGAATATCCTTCCTTTTTCTCGAATATCCTTCCTTTTGCTCGAATATCCTCCCTTTTGCTCAAATATCCTTCCTTTTGCTCGAATATCCTTCCTTTTGCTCGAATATCCTTCCTTTTGCTCGAATATCCTTCCTTTTGCTCGAATATCCTTCCTTTTGCTCGAATATCCTTCCTTTTGCTCGAATATCCTTCCTTTTGCTCGAATATCCTTCCTTTTGCTCAAATATCCTTCCTTTTGCTCGAATATCCTTCCTTTTGCTCGAATATCCTTCCTTTTGCTCAAATATCCTCCCTTTTGCTCGAATATCCTTCCTTTTGCTCAAATATCCTTCCTTTTGCTCGAATATCCTTCCTTTTGCTCGAATATCCTTCCTTTTGCTCGAATATCCTTCCTTTTGCTCGAATATCCTTCCTTTTGCTCGAATATCCTCACTGGAAGCGAATATCCTCCCTTTTGCTCGAATATCCTCACTGGAAGCGAATATCCTTCCTTTTGCTCGAATATCCTTCCTTTTGCTCGAATATCCTCACTGGAAACGAATATCCTCCCTTTTGCTCAAATATCCTTCCTTTTGCTCGAATATCCTCCCTTTTGCTCGAATATCCTTCCTTTTTCTCGAATATCCTTCCTTTTTCTCGAATATCCTTCCTTTTGCTCGAATATCCTCCCCTTTTGCTCAAATATCCTTCCTTTTGCTCGAATATCCTTCCTTTGCTCGAATATCCTTCCTTTTGCTCGGAATATCCTTCCTTTTGCTCGAATATCCTTCCTTTTGCTCGAATATCCTTCCTTTTGCTCGAATATCCTTCCTTTTGCTCGAATATCCTTCCTTTTGCTCGAATATCCTTCCTTTTGCTCGAATATCCTTCCTTTTGCTCAAATATCCTTCCTTTTGCTCGAATATCCTTCCTTTTGCTCGAATATCCTTCCTTTTGCTCAAATATCCTCCCTTTTGCTCGAATATCCTTCCTTTTGCTCAAATATCCTTCCTTTTGCTCGAATATCCTTCCTTTTGCTCGAATATCCTTCCTTTTGCTCGAATATCCTTCCTTTTGCTCGAATATCCTTCCTTTTGCTCGAATATCCTCACTGGAAGCGAATATCCTCCCTTTTGCTCGAATATCCTCACTGGAAGCGAATATCCTTCCTTTTGCTCGAATATCCTTCCTTTTGCTCGAATATCCTCACTG
>NC_091579.1:29039184-29041684 GCF_042767895.1 Penaeus vannamei
GGCAAGGAAAGAACTCGCTTCTAAAATTCACTCGGCTTTACCACCACAGAGGATATTGCGAGCAAAAGGGATGCTGTTGTCAATATATTAAACTTTTTTGACAGCATTGTTGCTTCGACAACTGCACTCCCATCCCTAGAGGTCAAAGATCAATTGCCTGTACTGCACGTCCCGAAAAGATCGACGCTCACCTTCCTTTCGCAGCAGCAGGAACAGAGCAGCTCAGATCCGTCTGGCCCGCAGCATAAGCAACTCTACACAAGCGCTGTCGTCGAGCGCCTGTGAAGTACAGAGTGGTTCAGCAACCTCAAACTCGGCTACAAGAACCTCAGTAAATGCAGACAACCAACAAAATAGGCCTAACAATAGACAAAGTCAAAGCCAACAAACTCGCCATCCCCCATAGATCCAATACACCCTTTAATCGAGGTGCAGTACCTCCAGGGGTGGAAGGCGACCTTTGCAAGTTGCAGGATCTGCAAATCTAAAGGGGTCACTCAGAGGCTTCCTGCAACAGAAGGAAATCCTGCGACTTCTGTAACCGTAGAGGAGGCACACAGTTCAGGAAGTGCCGGACAAAAAGCCGTAATCAGGAAAAGACAGGAAAACTTTTTACAGAATTTTGCATCTGAACAGGCACACAATAATGCCCTGATCGTTCAGACGCTCCAAAGCCTGTCAACTGGTCCACATCACCACAGACCATCAGCATTTGGTGGTTGGCCACTGACCACTACCCGCCCACCTCATCATCCACAACTCCAGTCCTCATGGCCCCTGGTTCAATGTCCCACTCCAGCAAAGGGTCCGGACAGTCTTACCATCCTCTCAGCCAATGTTAGAGGTTTCCAGACAAAATATTGGTGACCTTACACTATAGCCATGTCATACCTCACAATCCTGACATAATTGCCACTGTGGAAACTTTCCTAAAATCCAACAGTCCCAGAGAACTTTGGGCAAATATCTGGGTTTTCAAAATGGCATAGAAAAGGGACAGAACTAATGGCACCTTTGGTGGTGTTGCAGTCTGTTTCCGTAAGGCACTTTCCGAATTTCAGGCTCCTGGAAATCGACATGCCAGATCATCTGGAGCTCATGTTTTTCAGGCTCTGGCTTACCACCCAGGAAACCGTCTTGCTCTGTGTTTAGCTGCAATTTAGGCCCCAGTGGCAAGGAGGAGAACCCCATCGAGTTCCTACTTACAGACAACACATTTGATGGAATGAACTCTACACCAGCTCCAGCCTTCTGCACAAAAACATCCTAATTGTAGGAGATTTTGAACCAGCAAGATCAGTTTGAGGATCTGCTAACAATACATGGAGCCTAAGCAACCATGTTGATTTCCCCCACTCACATCTCAGGCTCCTCATTGGACCCAGTCATCTCACGACCTTCCCGAAGGAGCAGTTAGCTGCTGCGTAGCATAGGAACCCAGTGGGCTCCTCAGATCATTATGCCATATTCCTGGGGAGTTAACCTGAGCAGGCTACTCGTGAGGAGAGCACTGACAGAACTGCATTTGGAGCTACGGAATAAGGGGCTATTTGGCAAAGCTTTCACAAGTGTCTTGGAAAACACTGCATGGGACTCCATTCTCACAGGAGATGTTAATACACAGGCTTTTTAAACTTTTACTGAAACACTAAAGAATCTGCAAGAATCGCTTTATCACCTCATAAATCATACAAGGTCAAAGCAGGAGATCCAGCCCTGGTTTGGGCACACTATGTGCAGACTTGCAGCAGAGGAAAAAGCAGAGCCTGGACTCGTTTTCAAACCGTAATCCATCTACAGAAAACAAGCTGACCCACAAAGCTGCCTGCAAAAGAATGAAGCAGGTTCAGAAATGGGCCATTGGACAGTGGAGACAAAGTTTCAGCACAAAACTTACTAACCGTTCGATCGGCAGCAAAGACTGGTGGACAACAGGGCCTCACGACCCAAGACTGCATTCCACCATTATATAAACCAGATGGAAACGTATGCAACATCTAGTCCAGGACAAAGCCGGAGTACTGCCATATGCCTCTCAACTACTTCTCTCTCAGAAGATGCACGAATTCGTGAACCTGACCGCACGTCCCTCCTCAGCTTCCATCAATGACAAATCAGAGACTTAACACACTGGTCATTCGTGATGATGAAGTTAAATATCATCTTCTTAAGACTGAGGTTAATAAAGCCTTTGGACCTGACAACGTAAGTCCCCACATTCTTAAAAATTAAGTGCTTTGACCAGCTTGCAACTCCTCTGGCCACCTTATTCCAAAACTGTCTCCAACAGCAAAAGTGGCCAGCTATCTGGAAACAAGGCTAAGAGTAGTGCCAGTGCATAAAAAGAAAAGCCAGGCACTCCTAGAAAACTACAGGCCAATCTCACTCACCCTCTCGATCATAGAGCAAAACATCTATGAAAAGAATTCTGGTGAACAGACTGACAAGTTCCTTTGACAGAAACCACCTACTCAGTAGCAAGCAGGTTTGGCTTTAGGTC
>NC_091579.1:29046684-29054184 GCF_042767895.1 Penaeus vannamei
CGGGAGGGGGGGGAGGGGAGATGGGGAGGGGGGGGGAGGGGCGACGGAGCGAATGGCCGGGATTGGAGTGGGGCGATAAAGGCAGAGGTTTTACGAAGCCGAAGGAAATCCTAAGCACCTTGACAAAACTGACAAGACGTTTTTGTTTTTGTTTTTGTTCTTCTTTTTTGGGTATATACTTTCTTTAAAGCTGATAAGTTGTTTTTCTTTTTTTTGTTATATACTTTCTTTAAAACTGACACGACGTTGTTTTTGTTATTTTTTTTGTTATATATTTTCTTTAAAGCTGACACGACGTTTTTTTTTCTTCTTTTTTTTTTGGTATATACTTTCTTTAAAGCTGACACGATGATTTTTGTTGTTGTATACTTTCTTTAATGCTGATAAGTGTTTTTTTGTTTTGTTTTACACTTTCATTAAAACTGAAACGTCGTTTTTTTGTTATACACTTTCTTTAAAACTGACACGTCGTTTTTTTTTGTTAGATTCTTTAAAACGGACACGTTGTTTTTGTTATACATTTTCTTTTTTGTTTAGTTCGGTGAACATTCCTTTCTACCTCGAAAATCGGGATATATATCATCGACGTCGGTTCCGTCTGCTGTCCATACTCCCTTACTCGCAGCACTCGCCCACTGCCCTCACCTTCAGCAGATAAAATAAATGTGAAGATTTATAAACATGGCATATCTCACTTCTCGTATTTTATGCAAGCGTTATCTGCCTCGTGCCAAGGCGCACTACTTCTTTCGCTCTCTCTCCCGCTACGCACCGCTTTGTTATTTCATTTTTTAGCATTATCGCTCCAGCCAACCCTATTCCTTTTCTTACGCTTCAAATTTACCTTCCTTTCCTTCTTTCCTTGTTGTTCTTCCACAGAATACGCGGTGGACGTCTGTTTAACCCTTTCTCTCCTTTTCTCTGCATCCTTGTTCTCCTCTCACAGAATCCGCGGTGGTCGCCTCTTTAACCCTTTCTCTCCTTTTCTCCGCATCCTTGTTCTCCTCTCACAGAATCCGCGGTGGACGTCTGTTTAACCCTTTCTCTCCTTTCCTCTGCATCCTTGTTCTCCTCTCACAGAATCCGCGGTGGACGGCTGTTTAACCCTTTCTCTCCTTTTCTCCGCATCCTTGTTCTCCTCCCACAGAATCCGCGGTGGTCGCCTCTTTAACCCTTTCTCTCCTTTTCTCCGCATCCTTGTTCTCCTCCCACAGAATCCGCGGTGGTCGCCTCTTTAACCCTTTCTCTCCTTTCCTCTGCATCCTTGTTCTCCTCCCACAGAATCCACGGTGGTCGCCTCTTTAATCCTTTCTCTCCTTTTCTCTGCATCCTTGTTCTCCTCTCACAGAATCCACGGTGGTCGCCTCTTTAACCCTCTCTCTCCTTTTCTCTGCATCCTTGTTCTCCTCCCACAGAATCCGCGGTGGACGTCTGTTTAACCCTTTCTCTCCTTTTCTCCGCATCCTTGTTCTCCTCCCACAGAATCCGCGGTGGACGTCTGTTTAACCCTTTCTCTCCTTTCCTCTGCATCCTTGTTCTCCTCCCACAGAATCCGCGGTGGACGTCTGTTTCACCCTTTCTCTCCTTTTCTCCTCATCCTTGTTCTCCTCCCACAGAATCCACGGTGGTCGCCTCTTTAACCCTTTCTCTCCTTTTCTCCGTATCCTTGTTCTCCTCTCACAGAATCCGCGGTGGTCGCCTCTTTAACCCTTTCTCTCCTTTTCTCCGTATCCTTGTTCTCCTCTCACAGAATCCACGGTGGTCGCCTCTTTAACCCTCTCTCTCCTTTTCTCTGCATCCTTCTTGTTCTCTCACAGAATCCGCGGTGGACGTCTGTTTAACCCTTTCTCTCCTTTTCTGTGCATCCTTGTTCTCCTCCCACAGAATCCGCGGTGGACGGCTGTTTAACCCTTTCTCTCCTCGTCCTCGTCCCTCCTCCACCTGCCGGGGCTTACGGAGTCCAGCTTGCCCTCCGGACTTCGCGACCTTATTGCCCCAGCTCTCGAGGAGGAGTCCGGGGTCATCCTGTAATTCCACGGGCGAACGAGCCCCTTCTTCCACGCGGATGTACCTCCGTGTTGGTATATCTCTCGTCTACTCCTTTCCCTCTTTCTCTCCAGGGTACCACGTCCCTCTGTTCTTGTCTTTCTCTTCTTCCTTGTTCCTCGGAGTTCAAGATCCACATTCTTACCCCTTTCCCCCCACCGCAGAAGTTCCTCTGTGTTCCTTTCTCTTTTCAAAGACAGTTGTCTTTTTTTTTTCTCCAAGGGTCTAAGGCACGTCTCTTTCCCTTTAGATCGGGATTCTTTGTTTTTTTCTTCTTCTTAGGACCACAGCCCCAACGTGTCTTTTTTTTATTTTCATTTGGGACGTTACTTTCTCTTCCCAAGTTCACCAACCTTCTATTTGCTTGTCTCTGTCTTTTTCTCTGTCCATATGCACCTCTTGCTCTTTCTTTGTCTGTATGTTTTTTTTCCTTCTGTATGCCTCTCCTTTTCTTTGCATATTTCCTCTCTTGTTCCATTTTTTTTCGCTCTCTCGCATTTTTACCTTTTTCTTTCTCTCTCCTTTAGTCGCACTGCCTTACCTCAAGATATCAATGTGTATTTGAATGATGTATATTAGTAATGAATATCCCTTTATGTACAGATGGTTATATTTTTGGTATCTCCTATCTGTCTCTCTTTCGCTCTCCCTCTGCGTGGTTCTCTCTCAATATCCCACTCATCTCTAACTGTCTCATTTTGCTTTCTTCTTTTTTCACACAGTGCACCCTTAGTTGTAATTCTCCTAACTTCTCATTCTCTAAACATACTTTATATTGAAACAAATTTCCCCGTGCTCCTCTCTCTCTCTCCCTCTCCTACCTTCTCTCCCTCTCCCCCCTCCCCTCTCTTCCTCTCTCTCTCTCTCTCTCTCTCTCTCTCTCTCCCTCCCCCTCTCTCTCTCTTCCTCCCTCTCCCTCTTCCTCCCACCCTCTCCCTCCCTCTCTCTCACTCTCTTTCCCTTTCCCTCTCATCCTCCCTCAGCAGGCAACCCCTTCCCCCCCATAGTCCCCTGGCGAGCCCGCAACACCTGCCCGTGACATCAGCTCAGGTAATAACTCGTCCTCTTCGCTCCCTTTGCTACTAGTCGGGGCCCACACACAGGTCTCAGGTCCTGGGGATTTACTCTAACGCGAGAGAAGCGACACTGATGAAACTTTTGTGTGTAAAAAAGAACTGAATTAGGAGAATAACACACTGTCACCGACGTCAAGCTTCTAATACGGGGGGAGTAGCGAAGAATTATTAAGAGAAAGACGGGGGGGGAAAGGGAGCTGAACCCATGCTCATGTCCGGGCTTCGTGTTGAAACAAGTACAGGAGATAGGAGGTAGAAATGAAAGAAGAAGAAAAAGAGAGAAAGAGAGAGAACGAACGAGAGAGAGAGAGAGAGAGAGAGAGAGAGAGAGAGAGAGAGAGAGAGAGAGAGAGAGAGAGAGAGAGAGAGAGAGAGAGAGAGAGACACGCACACACACACATATATATATAGATAAATAGACTGAAATAGAGGGTAAATGGATAGATGGATGGATATCTAGATAAATAAGAAGATAGATAGACAAATAGATAGGTGCATGGATAGAGGAGGGAAAGTTATAGGTAAACAGATAAGTAGAGTGATAAACAGACACAATGAGAGAGAGAGTGAAGAGAAGAGAAAAGAAGAGAAGAGAAGACAAGAGAAGGGAAGAGAGAGAGATCTATATACGTTAAGGGACAGGTAACCAATTAGGTAAATATATAGACAGACAGACAGACTAACACACAAGCAGACAGACAGCAGGAGAATCAGCACGCCAGACCAGCGAGTCACAACGAGTCGCACAAAGCCTGCTGAGGGAGGATGAGAGAGAGAGAGAGAGAGAGAGAGAGAGAGAGAGAGAGAGAGAGAGAGAGAGAGAGAGAGAGAGAGAGAGAGAGAGAGAGGGAGAGAGAGAGAGAGACAGAGAGAGAGAGAAAGAGAGAGAGAGAGAAAGAGAGAGAGAGAGAGAGAGAGAGCGAAAGCGAGAGAGAGAGAGACAGAGAGACAGAGAGCGAGCGAAAGCGAGAGCGAGAGGAAGAGGAAGAAGAAGAGAACGAGAGAGAGAGAAAGAGAGAGAGAGAGGGGAAGGGCCGCTCGAAGACACCACCTCATTCCACCCGTTATTACAGTTTCCCCTTGGCGATACCGCTAACCGTGAGGACATTTCAGACTTACTGACAATAGCGGCCACGATGACCTCTCGCCACTCGACACGCCGCTGATCACACGCTCTTTGTGGTTTAGGTCGCAGATAACGTGCAAAGTCTTAGGAGAGGTCGACTCTATGTGTCTATGGCGACGCTAAAATTGCAGGTGACGGAGATTCTTTTTGTTGTGGTTGTGATTTTTGTTTATTTTTTACTATTATTTTATTCACTATTATGATGTCCTTATGATGTACTCGCTGCCCCCCCCTATGATGTACCTATCCGCCCCCCCTATGATGTAACCACTTCGCCGACTCCCCCCCCTATGATGTACCTATCCGCTTACCCACCCCCTCTATGATGTACCTATCCGCCCCCCTTAGATGGTGTACTCTCCGCCCCCCTATGATGTACCACTCCCCCCCCGTTATGATGTACCTATCCGCCCCCCCCCCCCTTTATGATGTACTTTTCCTAGCCCCAAATATCCCTTACGATGCCCATTCTCCTCGAAACCCTTGCATGCACTTCCGCCTCTCGCGTCACGTATCCTCACACTCCATCTACTTTCATCAACGCGCTTTCCACTTCCGTTCTTCCCTCCTCTCCTCCCTCCTCTTCCCCTCCTCCTCCTCCGCTTCCGTTCTTCCCCTCCTCCTCCTCTTCCTCTTCCTCTTCCTCTTCCCCTCCTCCTCCTCGTCCTCCTCCTTCCTCTTCTTCCCCTCACTCCTTCCTCTTTCCCTTTCCCCTCCTCCTCAGCTTCCGTTCTTCCCCTCCTCCATCACTTTCCGCTTCCGTTCTTCCACCTCCCTCCTCCTCCCTCCTCCTCCTCCGCTCTCCTCTTCCTCTTCCCCTCACTCCTCTTCCTTCCTCTTCACTCCCTCCTCCTTCCTCTTCCCCTCAACCCTCTCTCTCACCCTTCCTCTTTCCTCCTCCGTCTCCTCCTCCTCCTCTTCCCCTCCTCCTCCTCCGCTTCCGTTCTTCCCCTCCTGCTCCTCCTCTTCTGTTCTTCCCCTCCTCCTCCTCCTCTTCCTCTTCCTCCTCCGTCTCCTCCTCCTCTTCCTCTCTCGGTCTCTCCAAACACCACCTCTAGTAAAGCCATTTAAGAGCACACATACAAACACGCAAGCACACACACACAGACACACATACACCGTGACCATCATCATCAGGGCCCTTTCCCCCCCAGCCCACTCCCCCAGTCCTCTCCACCACCCCTTTCCCCCCAGCCCTCTCCACCACCCCTTTCCCCCCAGCCCACTTTCCACACCCCTTTCCCCTAGCCCCTCTCCACCCCTTTCCCACTATTAGCCCACTCCACCAGAGCCTTCCCCCCCCAGTCCACTTCCCCACCCCTTTCCCTTCCCTAGCCCACTCCCCCACCCCTTTCCCTCCTAGCCCACTCCCCCACCCCTTTCCCCCTAGCCCACTCCCCCCAGTTCAATCCCCCCAGCCCACTCCACCCTTTTCTGCCCTTTCACCTTGCCCACTCCCCCAGAACTCCACTCCACCACCCATTCCCCCTCCCTATTGCCCACTCCCCCCAGCCTTTTTCCACCCACCTCTTTCCCCCCTAGCCTCCCCCACCCCCCCTTTTCCCCCCAGTTCAATCCCCAGCCCACTCCACTACCCTTCACGCCCCAGCTCCCCTCCACCACCCCTTTCCCCCCCAGCCCACTCCCCCACCCCTTTGCCCCCTAGCCCACTCCCCTAACCCTCTCCATCACCCCACTCCCCCAGCCCACTCCACCCCCCCCAGCCCACTCCACACCCCAGGGGCCTCCTCACCACCACGTCATTAGGGTCGCCGCCATCAGCATCATGAGGCGCGACGCTATCCCGGTGCAGACGTGCTTTCGCGAGACCTGGGGGGGGGGGGGGAGGAGGAGGAGGAGGAATAGGGGGGGGAGGAGGAGGAGGATGAAGAGGAGGAAGAGGAGGAGGGGGGAGGAGGAGGAGGTGGGGGGGAGTGGGAGGAAGGGGAGGAGGAGGAGGAAGAAGAAGAAGAGGGAAGAGGGGGGAGGAGGGAGGGAGGAGGAGGGAGACAAAAAGGAAGAGGAGGAGGGGGTGGATACGAAAGAAGAGGAGGAAAAGGAGGAAAAAGAGGAAGAGGAGATATAGGGGGAGGAGGGGGAGGAGGAACAGAGAAGAGATGCACAGAGGAGGAGGAGGAGGAGGAGGGGGAAGGGAGGAAAAAGGGAGATGGAGGAGTAGGAGAAGGAAGAGGAGAGGAGGAGGAAGAGGAAGGAAGAAGTGCAGGATGAGGATGAGGAGGAAGAGAAGGAAGAGCAGGAATAGGAAGAGGAAGTGGAGGCAGAGGAGGAGGAATAGGAGGAGGAGGAGGAAGTGGATGCTGCTGCTGCTGCTGATGAGGAGGAGGAGCAACAGCAGCAGTAATCAAAGTAATCGTAACATTAGTAGTGATAGTAGTATTAGTAGTAGTAGTAGTAGGAGGAGGAGGAGGAAGAAAAGGAAGAGTAAGAGGAGGAAGAAGAAAAGGAAGAGTAAGAGGAGGAAGAAGAAAAGGAGTAAGAGGAGGAAAAAGAGGAGGAGAAGGAGGAGGAAGAAGAAGAGTAAGAAGAAGAGTAAGAAGAAGAGTAAGAAGAGGAGTAAGAAGAGGAAGAAGAAGAGGATCAAGAGGAGGAAGAAGAAGAGGAGGAGTAAGAGGAGGAGCGGCGGTGCTGGTGAACGACCCGCCAACGCTTTCATCGCAAGGGGGGGGGGGGATAAGACCCCCATGAGGCCAGGGTACATAGAAGAAGGAAAGCGAAAGACGGGGGAGGGGGGGAGGGGGGGAGGGGGGCTTAACGGAAAAGGAAGACGAAAAGGAGGAATAGAGGACGAAGGAATAAAATAAAAAAGGGGGAGACCTGGGCACAAAATTGGAAAAGAGGTAAAAAAGAGGTAAATTCATTGCGCTTTTCAGGATATGATAAAAAACAACAACGGCAGAATGAGAAAGAAAAAAAAAATACTTTGCAATGAAGATCGTAAAATAAGAACGGCAGAATAAAAAGAACTTTGCAATGATGATCGTAAAATAAGAACGGCAGAATAAAAAGAACTTTGCAATGAAGATCGTAAAATAAGAACGGCAGAAGAAAAAGAACTTTGCAATGAAGATCGTAAAATAAGAACGGCAGAATAAACAGAACTTTGCAATGAAGATCGTAAAATAAGAACGGCAGAATAAAAAGAACTTTGCAATGATGATCGTAAAATAAGATGCAATAATCAAGTGCATGGCGTGGAGGAAGACAACGGACACAGCGCTACTTATCACAAGC
>NC_091579.1:29056684-29059184 GCF_042767895.1 Penaeus vannamei
AGAGAGGAGTGAGAGAGAGAGAGAGAGGGAGTGAGAGGAGAGAGAGAGTGAGTGAGAGAGAGGAGGAGAGAGAGGAGTGGGAGAGTGGGAGAGTGAGAGTGGGGGAGAGAGGCCGAGAGTGGGGAGAGAGAGTGAGAGTGGGGGGGGAGAGAGTGAGAGTGGGGGAGAGAGTGAGTGTGGGGGAGAAGAGTGAGGGGAAGGGGAGGAAACGAGAAGGGAGGAGGGAGGGGAGGGGGAGAGACTGAGGGAGAGGAGAGGGGGAGGGAGGGAGGTAGGGAGGGAGGGAGGGAGGGAGGGAGAGGAAGAGGGAGAGGGGGAGGGAGGGAGGGAGGGAGGGAGGGAGGGAGGGAGGGAGGGAAAGGGAAAGGGAGAGGGTGAGGAAAGAGAGAGGTGAGAGAGAGAGAGAGAGAGAGAGAGAGAGAGAGAGAGAGAGAGAGAGAGAGAGAGAGAGAGAGAGAATGCGAGAGTGAGAGTGAGAGTGAGAAGGAGAGCTAAACGGAGAGCGTGAGATAAAAGGCAGACATATAGAAAAGTAGATAAATATATATACATAAACAGATACGCAAACAGAGAGAAAAAAAGAACGATAGACAGACAGACAGACATATAGACAGACAGAAATATAGATAGAGAGAGAGAGAGAAAAAAAAAATCTTCATCTATACCATGGCGGCCCATGATTTACAACAGCACATCGTAAATTCTGCCTTTGTCTCCATCTCGGTCTGCCTTCTAGCGGTCCGACGTGCATGGGCCAGGCGGGGGGGTGGGGGGTGGTGCGAGGGGGGGGGGACAGTTATAAATAGTACACGTTGAGTTACCACGGTACCACGGGGCGTCATCACATAGTGCAGAGGAAGCTATGTTGGTTGTAAAAGGGAGCTATGTTGGTTGTAGAGGAAGCTATGTTGGTTGTAAAAGGAAGCTATGTTGGTTGCAGAGGAAGCTATGGTGGTTGTAGAGGAAGCTATGTTGGTTGCAGAGGAAGCTATGTTCGTTGTAAAGGAAGCTATGTTGATTGCAAAGGGAATATATGATGGTTGCAAAAGGAAGCTATGTTGGTTGTAAATGGAAGCTACGTCGGTTGTAAAGGAAGCTATGTTGATTGCAGAGGAAGCTATGTTGGTTGTAAATGGAAGCTATGTTGGTTGTAGAGGAAGCTATGTTGGTTGTAGAGGAAGCTATGTTGGTTGCAGAGGGAATATATGGTTGCAAAAGGAAGCTACGTCGGTTGTAAAGGAAGCTATGTTGATTGCAGAGGAAGCTATGTTGGTTGCAAACGAAGACACGAGAAAAAGAAACGAAGAGAAATAACTCGAGAAGAGAAAAAGGCAAGGAGAGAAAAGTCGGGAAAACATAAAAATCTGGAGTTGTTCTACTACATGATTTTGAAAAAAAAAATAGATGAACAAACAAACAAATGATAAAGACCGCAAACAAATACATAAAAAACAAAAACATATAAAAAAAAAATCAAAAACATCAAAAGTGCGGGTAATCGGAAAGCAGTTATCATAAACACAAAAAGCAAAAATCTGTTGCAGACTGGGAAAGTTGTTCTCCCGTCTCACGCGGCAATGCATCAGCGCAATAGATTTCGCAACCTACGCATCATCCTTCTAGGCTCTTAAAACAGATTACGTACGTCGCGAGGAAAGATCTATTCCCGTAATACTTTCGGCAGAAACCATGAATGTACTAACCAGGGCGAGCCATTGGAGGATCAATTGCTTCGGGGGTTTCGAATGGGCCTCGGAGATGCGAGAGGGAGGGAGAGGGAGAGAGGGAGGGAGATGAGAGGGGGAGATGAGAGGGAGAGGGAGAGAGAGAGGGAGAGGGGGAGGGAGATGAGAGGGGAAGGGAGAGGGAGAGAGGGGAGAGAGGGAGAGGGAAAGAGGGAAAGAGAAAGAGGGAGGGGAGAGGGAAAGAGGGAGGGAGAGGGGGAAAGAAAGGGGGAGGGAAAGGGAGAGGGAGGGAGGGAGGGAGGGAGATGCGAGGGGGAGGGATAGGGGAGGGGGAGGGATAGGGGGAGGGAGGGATAGAGGGAGGGGGAGGGATAGGGGGGAGGGGGGAGGGGAGGGAGAGGGAGAGGGAGAGGAGAGGGAGAGGGAGAGGGAGAGGGAGAGGGAGAGGGAGAGAGAGAGAGAGAGAGAGAGAGAGAAAGAAAGAAAGAGAAAGAAAGAGAAAGAGAGAGAGACGAGAGAGATTGAGCAAGAGAGAGGGAGAGAGAGATTGAAAGAAAGAGAGAGATTGAAAGAAAGAGAGAGATTGAAAGAAAGAGAGAGATTGAAAGAAAGAGAGATTGATAGAAAGAGAGATTGATAGAAAGAGAGAGATTGAAAGAAAGAAAGAGATTGAAAGAAAAAAAGAGATTGAAAGAAAGAAAGAGATTGAAAGAAAAAAAGAGATTGAAAGAAAAAAAGAGATTGAAAGAGAGAGAGAGAGAGAGAGAGAGAGAGAGAGAGAGAGAGAGAGAGAGAGAGAGAGAGAGAGAGAAAGA
>NC_091579.1:29079184-29081684 GCF_042767895.1 Penaeus vannamei
AGAGAGAGAGAGAGAGAGAGAGAGAGAGAGAGAGAGAGAGAGAGAGAGAGATAAAGTGAGAGAGAGAGATAAAGTGAGAGAGAGAGATAAAGTGAGAGAGAGAGATAAAGTGAGAGAGAAAGTGAGAGAGAGAGAGAAAGTGAGAGAGAGAGAGAGAGAGAGAGAGAGAGAGAGAGAGGAAAAGTGAGAGAGAGAGAGAAGAGTGAGTGAGAGAGAGAAAGTGAGAGAGAGAGAGAGAGAGAGAGAGAGAGAGAGAGAGAGAGAGAGAGAGAGAGAGAGAGAGAGAGAGAGAGAGAGAGAGAGAGAGAGAGAGAGAGAGAGAGAGAGAGAAAGAGAGAGAGAAGAAAGAGAAGAAAGAGAGAGAGAGAAGAAAGAGAAGAGAGAAAAGAGAGAAGAGAGAGAAGAAAGAAAAAGAAAGAAAGAGAAAGAAAGAATAAAACAGAGAAAGAAAGAAAGAGAGAGAGTATGAAAGTGGAAAAGAAAGGCACACACACACACATACACAACAGCTGTTCTATCCCCGCTAAAAAAAAAAAAAAAAAAAAAAATCCCATAAACAAATATTGGCTCCCGACACCCCCCCCCCCCTTTTCGTACCCTCCGCACCCATCTCTTCCAACTATCTATTCCCTCCTCCACTCTTATTAATTTTTTTCCCCTACATCTTACCCTTTTTTAGTCTCGATTTTAATTAAGGTATCGTATCAATCTTTTTTTTCTCTCTTCGTAATTAGCTCGACTTATGATCACGATAGCTGAGATGCTGGTGCGTTGTGGTCGGTGTTGATGTTCGTCGTATGAATAGTGGTTTTCCAATGCTATAAACTATAGTAACGGCAGCGGGTACGGCAGTTGTCATGTTAATGATATGTTAATTAGGTGTGTATTTGGGTATTTGTATCAGTGGCATTATCTTTTTGTTTTGCTCTGTTATTGTTTCCGTGTGCATAACGGCGATAATAAAAACAAAGAAACGAGAAATGAGAATAACAGTTGCACAAGGGATTCCACACATCACTCAGTTTGGCGTCGTCTAGGTTAGCGGCGAGATACTTAACGCAGGTCCTCATGGTAGTCTCAGCTCATTTGCATATTATCTGCGGGGGCTCTCGAGGCATCCTCTCAAGGGCGCTCCAAGTTGCCTTCCGGACGCTTACACTCCGCGCGCCGCATCATAACATCACTTACACACCCCGCCGCCATCACAATGTGTGCCGCCCTAACACCATTACCACGCGGCGCTCCTGAATACTCACTCCCGCTCCGTCGTAACTCGAGGAGGAGCGACGTCGAGGTCCTCCTTCCCTCTTGCAGGATGATCAAAAACGGAATTATTCCTGGGACGCCGAGGATATTAAATCGTTTGCAACAAGGGGTGTAATTTACAATTCGTCTGCGGTTATCTGCTGTGCCATTAGTTTGAAGCGTTTGGCTGGAATTGCTCACTGGGACTAATCAATGTGAGTTCGTAACGGACATGTGTTAGGGTTTGTTACCAAAGCTTCCGGCTCTTCTCGACGTTTGATTCTATATGGATAAACAATCAGATCAAATGAAATCGCTCTGAAGACGCCCTTTGTTTGAGACCCGCCAGCAGCATCCTCATCTCCCGCTGCTCTCTCTCTCTCTCGCTCTCTCTCCCGCTGCTCTCTCGCTCTCTCTCTCTCTCGCTCTCTCTCTCTCTCTCTCTCTCGCTCTCTCTCTCTCTCTCTCTCTCTCTCTCTCTCTCTCTCTCTCTCTCTCTCTCTCTCTCTCTCTCTCTCTCTCTCTCTCTCTCTAGCTCTCTCTCTAGCTCTCTCTCTAGCTCTCTCTCTAGCTCTCTCTCTAGCTCTCTCTCTAGCTCTCTCTCTAGCTCTCTCTCTAGCTCTCTCTCTAGCTCTCTCTCTAGCTCTCTCTCTCTCTCTCTCTCTCTCTCTCTCTCTCTCTCTCTCTCTCTCTCTCTCTCTCTCTCTCTCTCTCTCTCTCTCTCTCTCTCTCTCTCTCTCGCGTCTGCACATGCCCCGCAGACGCCTCGCCTCAAATAGATGTCTTCATTACACCCGAAGGAAACGAAAAGGCTTCGACCCCTTCGCTAGTGAGACGATACCCGCTACCTTGCTCTTGCTAAAACGACAATGATAAAGGCATTCGAACGTTTACATGTGCGGTTAATAAGAGCCTCTGTGAGCACGTCTCTATAGAGGAGGCGTCCAGCTGAGTTTTCAATTTGCTTGTTGACTGAACGCTGATTCTTATCAAGCTGGGGACCAATTATAGCGTTCAATGCTCTCGAACTTGAGTTGTCTCATTTAGTCTTATCTTGTCCGAGAGGTTCAGCGATATGTGCGACACAACGTACTGTTTCAATTTCAAAGACATGTCGGTTTTATTCATAATGATCATTAATTTTGTTACACTTTTTTTATATTTAGTTTTTATCAACATTCTCTCATTCGGATTTTTTTTCGTTATCTGTAACCAAATAAATATAACGACATGAAACTACACCTTTACCCTGACA
>NC_091579.1:29091684-29094184 GCF_042767895.1 Penaeus vannamei
ACGTCCCTCTACCACACGCCATTCGCCACAGGTCAACTATACCTCATATCACTTTATCACATATCATGTACCACACATCACCTCACCACACGCCACTTTAGCGCACGTTCCATCAGTTCCACGCAACGACCTGTTATACATATGAATCAGCCCCAGCCCCGTCACCCGTGCCAGCCGCCTCCCAGCCCATCCACACACGCCCGTCATCACCCACTCGGCCTATTTCTTCGGAAGACGCCCACAGGTCCGGGGGAATCTAAGGTTAAAAAAAAAAAAAAACATGGATGGGCGTATGTCACAGTGAGGAATTTGAGGGAAGTCTCCGTAAGGTTGAAGGAAATGAGGGAATAAAAGGCACGACGAAGTTTTAAAGAAATGAAGATTGGGAGAAGTTTTAAGAAATTCCGTGGATCTGAATTGAGTTTGAGGTTGGTCTCTACGGCCTATTCATACGGAAGATCACCCTATACATCGTTAGAAATGTCTGGAACCCAGTATTTAGTCTAGTAGAAAGGAACAAACTTTGTTTTTTCTGTTAATAATAAAGCGCTATTAGGGGTGACTGTGCGGTGCCTTTATCTGTCAATAACAATAAAACCCTCCCCAGGGGTCCTTCGTCCACTGATGGCTGTTGTGTTGTTTAGACGGTCTAGATGGTCGAGGCGGTTGCTGGTATAAGTTGGCAGTAGCTGCGTTGTTGGTACTGGCAGTGGCGGTGATAGTGAAAGTGGTGGTCACTGTAGCGACTGGTTCACTGCGTTAGCCCCCGTTTTGTTCATAGCTGCGAACGCTTAGGGTTAGAGAACGGGTATACATTGTAGCTGCGAGTATAGAACGGGATTGCATTTTTAGGATGAAGGCTATGACAAATATTTCAAATGTTTTCTCGTTTACAAATTCGAATTCACATTGCCTGCACTGATTGAATGTCAGATAGCGCTTTGGCCCCGGACAAAGGGAACGCTTGAAATATACAACTATTGTTTACATTCCCTGTAGAAGGATCTAGTCTATATTAACTCACCTGTTGACGTCTGACTAAATCACACGTAACTGAAACCTAAACAAAAATATCCACCTTTTTAACGGTGGGAGCTGTGGATTCTAATAAAGAGAGTCGTCTGCTAGAAAGGTAATCTCGGCTAATTTGTCAGTCCTACCACGGAAGGGATGAACGAAGCGAAAGGCAGATGAAGGCGCCTTGGATTTCCGTAACTGAAAAGTGGGTATAATGTTTATTATGAGAAGGCTGGTGCGGCTCCTGACGAAGTTAATGGTGGTGGTAATGACGGTACTGTAGTGTATCGAGAGATGGTAGTCAAGCGAAACGAGGTCATTAAACAGACGTCTTCACTTTATGGATAAGCATAGAGGATAGAGAATTATTGTTTGATCGGTGGCCTTTTTAAGTTCATAGAAGACCTGACAGGCAATGTATGTAATCTTTTAACGATTTATGTACTGGTAATTTGTTATCAGCTTTTGAAGAAGGATCTAAGTTGTCTCTCTTACCGATTTTTGTATAATGATTGTAGTTACTCCGAATGGAGTTAAATCAACAACGGTAATGGTAGCAAAAGTACTGATATTACCATAATAATAAAACTGTTGACACATGAATTTCTCAAGTTTAATCATCAAGTATTCTCATGTTAAGAAAAAGACAATAATTCGCCGTCCTTACTCTCTCATAAGGAAGAAAAAAGTTGAACTGTTAGCAGCGAACTTTCTCATATTCATTTAACTTCTCGTCAGTGTCCGCCGTGCATGCTTCCTCTCAGCTGTGCAAAGTTACGCAAGACTCGAACACACGCGCCCTAGAATCACGGAAAGAGGACTTACTTCCCCGTTGTTTCGCTGTTTTCAAGACACGTGTCATTTGCGAATCCGTTTGCTTGAGTCGCAGTTTCCTCCGTTGCGGTGGTGCGATGAAGGTGATGACACGGCGAAGTTCTGGGCCGGTTATGATTTGCTGTTTTGCGCTGCGGCCGTGGGCGTCGATTGGACATAAATCGTTGATTGAAAGGATGGGGAGGAATGTGAGAAAAGCTGTGATGGATGGCAAGGCGCGAGAGAGGGAGGCGCGAGAGGGAATGAGTTGCGCTCGGAAGCAATCCCATAATGGTCAGTTCCTGGCGGGGGGGTGGGGGGAGGGAGGGAAGATTGGTGGGGGAGAGGCCGAGGGGCATTGACTCTAGGCGCACACTGCATAGTAGAATAGGAAGGCCGGTCTATAGCTGTAGGGAGGCGGAGGAGGAGGACGAGGAGAGGGGAAGGAGAAGGGCCCCCGCGCGTGGGAAGGAGCAGGAGAGGGTGGATAGGGTCTCTCTGACTAATGCATCCTTTTTATGAGTGCCGGTCTCGCCCCTCGCTCGTGGCCGCCACCCTTCACAGCTCCCAGGTCACCTAACAGCTTCCCGCGGCCGCTAAATCATGAGATTGCTGTTGTTCACTGTACAGCGTCCACGCATATTGTTTCGCGGCAGCTGTGGTGTCGTAA
>NC_091579.1:29101684-29116684 GCF_042767895.1 Penaeus vannamei
TAACCTCGATATAACGGCGGATATAAAACCTCTACGAGCTGTAATGGACTCTTCCGTCAAGACTCGAGACAGGTTGAAGAACAAAGAGCTCCAGGCTATGCTAGACGCGTCAGTGACAACTCATCCTTCGCTCGCAACCTAAAACACGTGTATGTTTTTTACAGGTAAGATTCGGGTTGGTCGCGCGTTCCACTATTCCAAGGTGTAATTAGAGAGATATGTCTGAAAGTTCTCAAGATATCAAGCAAAGAAAGACTGCGTGAGGAAGTTATTTTGTGTACTATCCCTTGTTCTGTGGGACTTATTTTGTAAACTCAGTTTCAGGAATTAGAACCGAGATTGAAGAGAAGGGAGAAGGGAGGGAGGAGAGGGGAGGAAGGGAAGGACGTAATAACAAAACGAGAATTGCATATAGCCAAGCTGGTTGATAACGAACAGCTAAACTCATCGAACTGTTTCACATCTTGACAATCAAATTCTGATAGAGGAAATTGACTGTTGTGACCTTGTGAATTATAGCTGTTTAGTGACTAGTATTTCATATCTTAAACATGCAAGCACTAGCAGCAGAAGGAAGGATCTTTTACGCAGGACAGCACAATGCTAAAAATAGAACAAGAGCAATATCTAAAAAAAAAAAAAGAAAAAAGTTAACAATGTTGCAAAGCCAGCCTATATACGGTAATGAGAAGACGTGGAAAATATCCAACTAATACACCAAATCCACACAGAACTGAGCCGATTATGAGGGAAATTCGGACAAGGAGAGATAAAGAAGTTAGGATAAGTCCTTTGTACAAAAATGAGCCAAGTGCATGGAAAACTTGGACAAAGGAAGAAAAGACTTCTACATCTGAAACTCTGCAGCACAGATGGAGGATGGGGCTGCAGTTAGTCCCCGCTCACTCAGTTATTCATACGAGTTCTTAGTTCAGAATCGAACCAAGTGCAAGGACAATGAAGGCGAGCAGGAAAAAGAGCTTCCACGTTTTAAGAGTTAGACAGAGGACGAGGTGGAGGTAACCCTTTCGTTCTCGTTCTGCCTTCAGTGCATGAGAAAACCAAACCCATGACTGACTCCCTGTAAAATTCTGCCTTCAGTGCATGAGAAAACCAAGCCCATGACTGACTCCCTGTAGAATGCTGCCTTCAGTGCATGAGAAAACCAAACCCATGACTGACTCCCTGTAGAATGCTGCCTTCAGTGCATGAGAAAACCAAACCCATGACTGACTCCCTGTAGAATGCTGCCTTCAATGCATGAGAAAACCAAACCCATGACTGACTCCCTGTAGAATGCTGCCTTCAGTGCATGAGAAAACCAAACCCATGACTGACTCCCTGTAGAATGCTGCCTTCAGTGCATGAGAAAACCAAACCCATGACTGACTCCCTGTAGAATGCTGCCTTCAGTGCATGAGAAAACCAAACCCATGACTGACTCCCTGTAGAATGCTGCCGACAGATACACGAAAATGGAAAATTAGCAACAACTGCATGATACATTACAGTTGTTACTTTTATGTTCACTCTTAATAACACTGTATAATGAAAATGATTGCAATTACAATTACTATCACTTTAAAATTCGTTATCATTACTAGCATTATCAAATCCATTACCATTTTCATCATAATTCTGCCATAATGTTAATTATAATATAAAAAATGATGATAATGATATTACTGATGATAGAATGATAATGATAGAAAACTATATGAAAAAGAACAAAGGCAAAACAACAAATGTGTTTCATTCCTTTAAACAAGACAAAAATGACCCATCCCAGTACTTCCTGCAAACTAGCAATTGTCCGCCACTGCAAGGCGATCTGGGTGGTTCCTGGACACGGACGCATGAGCTTTGTCTCCTCCGATATACAGAGATTAACCAGCTGACCAAAACTGATCAGCTGACCAAAATTAACCAGCTGACCAAAATTGATCATCTGACCAAAATTAACCAGCTGACCAAAACTGATCAGCTGAAAAAAATCAATCAGCTGAACAATATTAATCAGCTGACCAAAATTAATCAGCTGATCCGTAGGCCTACATTACACCATATATCGGCGAACTGTCTGCGGGCAAGCAAGGCCAGTGAGCAAGCGTGACGCCGCAGCTGATTGGATTCCTCATGTGACGTACAACCCTCGCCTGTGCTGCTCGCCCGCCCACATTCCCCGCGCCCATCTGGGAATTATGAGCGCTATGATAACTCTGTGCTGAGGACACGGCGAACCTCCTCCCTGTGATATTGGTGAGATTCGCCGAAGCCAAAGTCACGCCGGGCGAACCCCCAGTTCCTTTTTGTTGTTGTTTTTTTTAAATTTCCCGCGGAATTTTTGTTCGCCTTTATTTACGAACTCGTTACTCGTCGGATTTGGGTTTCATATCGTGTTTCCTCGGCGCTGTATTGAACACGGAGTGGAGGCGAGTAGGCTGCCAACCACTTAACCGGAGCTCAGGTTAGGCTTCGTTGACGAACACTCGCTCGAACAGAAACACAGTTCAACCTTCGCGTAAAGGAAATGAAACAACCCGTTTCTATTACGTTGTTTCAGGAGAAGCAACGTTATATTGAACGCCTACGCAGTCGGAGTCCAGCACGTTGAAGGTGAAATGAAATTATCATTATTATTATCATTATTATTATTATTATTATTATTATTATTATTATTATTACTATCACTATCATTATTATTACTATCACTATCATTATTATTACTATTATTGTTGTTGTTGTTGTTGTTGTTGTTGTTGTTGTTGTTGTTGTTGTTATTATTATATATTTTACTTATTTATTTATTTATTGAAAATCGTCCCACACAAACATATAAAGAAACATTATAACATACAACAAATATTGCATATAAAAACAAACCGCTTGTATTTTACGATTCTAGAGGAAGCGCCGATCTTCCAGGCCGTTCACACTTCAACAAAGAAAATATTAAAAGTCTCTGAAGTTAAAATTTTACTACATATATTTTCCCTTCCATTAGCATCTGAATCTTCTATCATATGTCATCTCCTTCTGCTGTGCATCTATTATCACGATCTTTAACTTTCTCTTTTTTCCTGATTTCTTTATCTTCTCCCTCTATACTCTATCGTTTTTTCCTTATTCACACCCTTACTATTTGTATTCATCCTTGTTCTTACTTTACTTTCCTCTCCTTCCTCTTGACTTTCTCTTTTTCTTTCTTCCTCCATACTCTTTATCATCTTCTTCCTCTTTTCCATCCCCACTATTCGTATTCATCCTTGTTCTTACTTTTCCCCCCTTATTTCCACCCCCACTATTCGTATTCATCCTTGTTCTTACTTTTATAATAATAATAATAATAATAATAATAATAATAATAATAATCTTTATTTCAGCTGTAATGAGCCATACTTTTGATCCCGTCACTTTACTTTCCTCTCATTCCTCTTGGCTTCTCTGTTGGTTCCCTTTTCCCTCTCCCCATATCCTTCTACTTCTCCCTTCGCCCTCCTCCAGTACACAACCACACACGCTCCCGCACATTCATCAGCAGCTCGTCCTTACAATGGAAACCATAAATCTGGTTCCCTTTCCTCCGCTCAGATAAAAAGATGTCCCCCCCCCCTCCTCCTCCTCCCTCTCCCTTCTCTCCCGCAAGACCTCTCCCTCTCTCTTCTGTAAGATCTCATTTCTCCTTCTCTCCCGCAAGACCTCGGCTCTCCCTCTCTCTCTCTCCTCTGTGAGATCTCATCTCTCCCTCTTTCTTGCAAGACCTCATTTCTCCCTCTCTCTCTTCTGTTAGATCTCATCTCTCCCTCTTTCCTGCAAGGCCTCATTTCTCCTTCTCTCCCGCAATACCTCAGCTCTCCCTCTCTCTCTCTTCTGTAAGATCTCATTTCTCCCTCTCTCCCGCGAGCCCTCATTTCTCCTTCTCTCCCGCAAGACCTCAGCTCTCCCTCTCTCTCTCTCCTGTAAGATCTCATCTCTCCCTCTCTTTCTTCTGTAAGATCTCATTTCTCCCTCTCTCCCGCAAGACCTCAGCTCTCCCTCTCTCTCTCCAGTAAGATCTCATCTCTCCCTCTTTCCTGCAAGACCTCAATATCTCCCTCTCTCCCTCAAAACAACATTTCTCCCCCTCTCTCCTGTAAGATCTCATCTCTCCCTCTTTCCTACAAGGCCTCATTTCTCCCTCTCCCTCAAAACGTCATTTCTCCCTCTCTCCCTCAAAACGTCATTTTTCCCTCTCTCTCTTCTGTAAGATCTCATTTCTCCCTCTTTCCTGCAAGGCCTCATTTCTCCCTCTCCCTCAAAACGCCATTTCTCTCCCTCTCTTCTGTAAGATCTCATTTCTCCCTCTTTCCTGCAAGGCCTCAATCTCTCCCTCTCTCCCTTAAAACGTCATTTCTCTCCCTCTCTCCTGTAAGATCTCATCTCTCCCTCTTCCCTGCAAGGCCTCATCTCTCCCTCAAAACGTCATTTCTCTCCCTCTCTCGCGTGACCTCATGTCTCCCTCTCTCCCGCAAGACCTCATCTCCTCTCCCTTCTTCCGCAAGACCTCATCTCCTCTCCCTTCTTCCGCAAGACCTCATCCTCCACGTCTCCCGCAAGACCTCATCTCTCCCCCTTTCCTGTAAGACCTCATCCCTCCCTCTCTCCCGCGCCCCCTCATTTCTCCCTCTCTCCCGCGCCCCCTCATTTCTCCCTCTCTCCCGCAAGACCTCATCTCTCCCTCCGCATCCCAGACAACGCCTGCGGACCCTCCTCCTTCCAGGCCACGTCCTCCGCCTCCCCTCCAGCCACGCCTCCGAACCTCCCCCCTCCAGGCGCGTCTCCCTCTCTGGCTGCTGGGAAATGTTTCCCGCTCAGATCCGCCTTTGTTTTGCCTCGTGAGTCGACGCCCCTGAGTTATTATGAGGAGAAAAATCATGTAGAGAGAGAGAGAAAAATACATCGAGACCTTCCTGTAGAGCGTCCCCGTCCTACACACACACTGCAGTTCGTTGCCCCTTCCGACCGCGTTTTCGTCGGGGGGCAAGAAGCGCTAGTGTTCCCCGACGCCTCGAGAGGGCAGCATCGTCGCATCCCTCAAAACGCCTTCCTCGGTGCCTCCTCCGAGCTTGCGGACGGACGCCTCCCTCTCCAGCGCCGCCGCCAGGACCCAACAACACACACACACTTAAGCAGCGCAGGTCGTCAGGAAATGATCCGATCCCGGGGAACTCCTCGTAGGGATCCTCACCTTCCTCATCTCCCGGCGATTCCCCGGCGCCCGAAAATTCTTTCATAATTCGGGCGAAGATGTACGAGGTCGCACGAAAAAAAACCTGTGAGCAAAGGCTATCCATGCGAGGCCGAGGTGCTGGGGTAGGAGGGGAGGGGAGGTGGAGGAGGAAAAGAGGGAGAGGGAAATGAAGAGGAATACAATGGAAGAGGATGAGGATGAGGATGGGGAGGAGGAGGAGGAGGAGGAGGAGGATAATAATGATAATAATAATAATAATAATAATAATAATAATAATAACAATAATAATAATAATAATAATAATAACAATAATAATAATAGGAAAGAAGAAAAGACGGAAGACGAGGTGCAAGTTTGCACTGACCGAAAAAAAAGGAAATGCGAAAGAGGAAAATTACATTAGGGAAAGGAAAGTGGAAGAACAACCGAGAGGTCTTGTAAGGAGCGGCAATGGAGGGAAAAAAGTGTTTAGTGTGCAGTAAACCGAGGGGTTTGAGGGGAGGCGAAGCGGATGAGCTGACAGAAGAGAAGAGAAAGACAAAAACAGACACGCGCAGAGGAAGCAAAGTTGGTCGGCGCTTGGAATATATACGCGTTTACATGCCTGCACACACACACACACACACACACACACACACACACACACACACACACACACACACACACACACACACACACACACACACACACACATATATATATATATACTGGGAGAGAAAGAAAATGAGATAGGGAGACAAAGAGCCAGAAAGAGACAGAAAGAGAGAGAGAGAGAGAGAGCGAGACAAAGAGCGAAAGGGGACAGAGAGAAAGGATGATTAAAAATTAGCTGTATATGATGATTACGAGCGCACACAGTAGGAGGAGGAAGAGGAACATTCAAGAAAGAAAAATAAGTTTCCACGAGAGGAAAAAATTAGGAACCCCACCAGAGGAAACAGAAGCAGGGGAGAGAAGGGGGGTGGAGGAGAAAGAGGTCAAGTAGGGACGAAAGGAGAGGCGAGAGGGGAGAGGAAGAGAGGAGGAGGCGAGAGGGAGAGGAAGAGGAGAGGCGAGAGGGGAGAGGAAGAGATGGGGAGGCGAGAGGGGAGAGGGGAGAGGAAGAGAGGGAGAGGAGAGGATAGGTGAGAGGGGAAGAGAGGGAGAGGAAGAGGAGAGGCGAGAGGGGGAGGAAGAGGAGAGGCGAGAGGGGAGAGGAAAAGAGGGGGAGGTGAGAGGGAAGAGGTAGGGAAGAGAGGGGGAGGTGAGAGGGGAAAAGAAAGAGGAAGCGAGAGAGAGGAGAGAGGGAAGAGGAAGAGAGGGAAAGGCGAAAGGGGAAGAGGAAGAGAGGCAAAGGCGAAAGGGGAAATGGAAGAGAGGGAGAGGCGAGAGGGCAGAGGAAAAGGAAGAAACAGAGAAGTTGGATAGATTGCAGAGTCTTACAAATTCGATGACGCTTCTGCGATTTGTTTTCGTATTATCAAAAAAAAAAGTTAAGATGAAAGGAAGATGAAAGAAAGACAGGAAGGGGAAGAGAAGGAGGGGATAGAAGATGAAAGAAAGGAAGGAAGGGGAAGAGAAAGAGGGGGATAGAAGATGAAAGAGGAATGGGGAAGGAGAAGGAAGCGGTGGATGATGAAAGAAGGAAAGAAGAAGGGGGAAGAAGGAGGGACGAAGGAGGAAGAAGAAAGAAGGGGATGGAAGATGATAGATGAGAGAAGGGAGGAGGAGGAAGTGGATGAAAGAAAGTAGGGTGAAAGGGAAGGAAGGGAATGGAAGATGAAAGAAGGAAGGGTGAAAGGGAAGGAAAGGAATGGAAGATGAAAGGATGGGAAAGGAAGGGAAAAGAAGATAAGAGAAAGGAAGGGGAAGCAGAAGAAAGGGGATGGAAGTGGGAAGAAGGAAGGGGAGAGGCAAGGAAGGATTGGAATAAGAAATAATGAAAGTAAAAGGGGAATGAAATGGATGCAAGATTAAAGGAGGGAAGGGGAGAGAGAGAGAGAGAGAGAGAGAGAGAGAGAGAGAGAGAGAGAGAGAGAGAGAGAGAGAGAGAGAGAGAGAGAGAGAGAGAGAGAGCGAGTCACTGCTCTCGCGAGAACAAGCCGCACACATTTACTTGTTAGGAACTTCATGTGTAATTCAAGTGTGAGGGATGACGGTAAATCTACATCACTGTGGTTCTGAGAGGATGCAAAAAAAAAGAAAAAAAAAAGAAAGAAAAGAAAAAAAACACGACTTTGAATATTACTCTGAAGATTACCTAAAAACCGAACAGACAAGTTGGCTGATATATAAACCAGAAGAAAACAAAATTTATAGATAAAAACAATGACTTTCAGTTTTTTTTCAGCATTTTTTTCGTCTTCCCTTTTCCAACTCCATTCTGTATCTCCCTAAGTGTCCCTTCTTCTGCCTTGTCCTTCTGTCTCTTTCCCTTTCTTTCTTTCTCTTTTTTTTCTTTCTCCTCTTTTCCCTTTTCCAACTCTATCCTGTATTTCCCTAAGTGTCTCTTTTCCCTTGTCCTTCCGTCTCTTTTCCTTTCTTTCTCCCCTTTCCTTCTTCCAACTCCTTCTTCTTCCTTATCCTTCCATCTCTTTCCCTTTCTTTCTTTCTCACCTTTCCTTCTTCCAACGCTATTCTGTATTTCCCTGTTTCCCTTCTTTTCCCTTGTCTTTCTCTTTCTCTCTTTCTCCCCTTTCCTTATTCCAAATCCACTCTGTACTTCCCTGTTTCCCTTCTTCTCCCGTGTCCTTCCCTTTCTCTCTTCCTCCCGTTTCCCTTTCCCAAATCCACCCTGTATTTCCCTAAGTTTCCCCTCTTTCCCCTTGTCCTTCCGTCTCCTTCCCTTTCTCTCTTTCTCCCCTTTCCCTTTCCCAACTCTATCTGGTATTTCCCTGTTTCCCTTCTTTCCCCTTGTCCTTCCCTTTCTGTCTTTCTCCCCTTTCCTTTTTCCAAATCCACCCTGTATTTCTCTGTTTCCCCTCTTTCCCCTTGTCCTTCTCTTTCTCTCTTTCTCCCCTTTCCCTTGCCCAACTCTATCCGGTATTTCCCAAAGTTTCCCTTCTTCTCCCTTGCCCTTCCGTCTCCTTCCCTTTCTCTTTTTCTCGCCTTCCCCTTTCCCAACTCTATCTGGTATTTCCCTGGTTCCCCTCTTTCCCCTTGTCCTTCCCTTTCTCTCTTTCTCCCCTTTCCTTATTACAAATCCACCCTGTATTTCTCTGTTTCCCCTCTTTCCCCTTGTCCTTCCCTTTCTTTCTCCCCTTTCCCTTTCCCAACTCTATCCAGTATTTCCCTGTTTCCCCTTGTCCTTCCCTTTCTCTCTTTCTCCCTTTCCCTTTCCCAACTCTATCCGGTATTCCCCTCTTTCCCCTTGTCCTCCCTCCTCCTTCCCTTTCTCTCTTTCTCCCTTTTCCTTTCCAACTCTATCCGGTATTTCCCTCTTTCCCCTTCTCCTTCCCTCCTCCTTCCCTTTCTCTCTTTCTCCCTTTTCCTTTCCACCTCTATCCGATATTTCCCTCTTTCCCCTTGTCCTTCCCTTTCTCTCTTTCTCCCTTTCCCTTTCCCAAATCCACCCTGTATTTCCCTAGGTTTCCCCACTTTCCCCTTGTCCTTCCGTCTCCATCCCTTTCTCTCCTTCTCCCTTTCCCTTTCCAATTCTCTCCGGTTTTTCCCTAAGTTTCCCCTTGTCCTTCCCTTTCTCTCTTTCTCCCCTTTCCCTTTCCCAAATCCACCCTGTATTTCCCTGTTTCCCCTTGTCTTCCCTCCTCCTTCCCTTTCTCTCTTTCCCTTTCCCAAATCCACCCTGTATTTCCCTAAGTTTCCCCTCTTTCCCCTTGTCCTCCCTCCTCCTTCCCCCTCTCTCTTTCTCCCTTTTCCTTTCCCAACTCTATCCGGTATTTCTCTCTTTCCCCTTGTCCTTCCCTCCTCCTTCCTCACGTCGAAGGGAAAGACCCCGAGGTTGTTTTCCTCGAGAAAATGTTGATGGCTAATGTCCACGCGCCGCTGGGGGAGCCTTAAGTAGAATCCGTTACCGAGCTGAGGAATACTTTCTGGGAAATTAAGGTTACTAAATGTCGTTTTGGGATTAAGGTTGGACGAATTTAGCATATTTCCGCCGGTGGAAGGGAATCGAACGTGGCGGGATCTTTTTTGCATTTTCTTAAGTCTTTTGGTCACGTGGACGGTTTTCAAGATATCGGGGGGGTGTCTGCCGACGTCTGCAGAAGTCGCTTTGTCCTCTCGTATATTCGCTCTCGCTCTCTCTCTCTCTTACTCAGTCATTCTCTCTCTCACACTCACTCATTCTCTTTCTCTCTCACTCATTATCTCACACTCACTCATTCTCTTTCTCTCTCACTCATTATCTCTCTCTCTCACTCATTCTCTCTCTCTCTCTCTCTCTCTTTCTCTCCTTCACTCCCCCTCTCTCTCTTTTTCTCCATGCCCTTCTCTCTCTTTATCTTATTTCCTCTCTCTCTCTCCAACTCTATTCCCCCTCCCTTCTCTCTCTCTCTCTGTCTCCCTCCCCGCCCTCTCCCCTCCCCTCCTCTCTCTCCCCGCCCTCTCCCCTCCCCGCCCTCTCCCCTCCCCGCTCTCTCTCTCTCCCTCTCCCCTCCCCTCCTCTCTCTCGCCCTCTCTCCCTCTCTCATTTTCTGTGTCTCAGGACTCTCATCCAGTGCCCCCATCAGGCCTTGATGGCGCTCTTTAGTACATACTACCTGCCCTTATCTCCATCCTCCTATTTCCCTTCTCATCACCAACAGCACCAGTAATATCACCGAACTATTTTTGCTACTTTACCTGTCAAAATCTGTTTATCTAATTTCTCTTCGTGTTTGTGGAAAGGCTTTCGTCGTCGACATATTTGATCTTGATATCTTACAAATGATTATAAGGAGACGTGTGGTAATAGTAAGTTTGTCGAAATGTAGGGGTTTATGGTATATAATGGTGATGACTGTGCTTTTTCTGTTCACGTACTTTAAACGCAGACGAAACACACACAAGATAATACTTTTCTGTTCACGCACTTCGAAACACAAACGAAACACACACAAGACATTCACATGAACAAATACTCAAACGAACACTCACAGATACTCCTATAATACAAAGACGAACGCGTGTAAAACTCAAAGAGAAATACAAGCACAACTTTTGTATCACGGCAAATAAATTCTTGGGTCGCATAGCTCTTTGTCGTGGTTTGTGTCTGCTCTATCTTTCCCTCCAATGACTTGTCTTTATCTCCCGTCCTCCATTTCCTTTGCCATTTCCATTTTACGTATCTTTTCATTCCTCGCGTCTCTCTATTTCTTCCCAAGCCACCTTTCCTCTCCTTCCACTTTCCTTCCACTTCCCCTCCTCAATCTCTTTACATCCTTTTCAATCCCCAAACAATTTTCCCTTTTTCGCTAGCCCTGTTTAACGACTATCTTCTCCTTTCTCCTCCTTTAATGGCTCCTACCCTCGCTTCCCCCCTTCGGCGTCTGGCAAACTCTTGCAAACCCCTCTTCTCCTATGTCTCTATCCTCCCCTTCTCTCTCTCTCTCTCTATCTCCCTCCCTTCCCCTCTCTCTTTCTCTCTCTCTCCGTCCCTCCCTCCCTTTATCTCTCTCTTCCCCCTTTCTCTCTCTCTCTCCCTCCCTTTCTCTCTATCTCTCTCTTTCTCTCCTTATCTACTCTCGATCTCCCTTCCTTTCTCTCTCTCTCTCCCTCCCTTTCTCTCTATCTCCCTCCCTTTCTCTCTATCTCCCTCCCTTTCTCTCTATCTCCCTCCCTTTCTCTCTATCTCCCTCCCTTTCTCTCTATCTCCCTCCCTTTCTCTCTATCTCCCTCTTTCTCTCCATGTCTACTCTCGATCTCCCTCCCTTTCTCTCTGCCTCCCTCCCGTTCTCTCTATCTCCCTCCCTCCCTTTCTCTCCTTCCTATCTACTCTCGATCTCCCTCCCTCTCTCTCTTCCTCCCTTTCTCTCTTTTCCCTCCCTTTCTCTCTATCTCCCTCTCTCTCCTTCCTATCTACTCTCGGATCTCCCGACCTGCTTGATTAAACATCCTCCGGGTCGACCACCTCCCCCTACCACTCCCCTACCTACCCCCTCCCTCCTCCCTACTCCCTCCCTCCTCCCTACCCCCTCCGTCCTTCCCTATCCCTCCCTCCTCCCTCTCCCCTACTCCCTCCCTCCTCCCTCTCCCCTACTCCCTCCCTCCTCCCCTACTCCCTCCCTCCCTCTCCCCTACTCCCTCCCTCTCCCCTACTCTCTCCCTCCTCCCTACCCCCCCCCTCCCCAGAAACCACGGGAAACCACCCAGACGAAATTTTCCGTCTTGGCCGCAGGAAGGAGGAAAACTTGTGGTCATGACATCTCTGGGCTTCTGATAATTACGCCTCCGCCTCCTCCTCCTCCTCCTCCTCCTCCTCCTCCTCCTCCTCCTCCTCCTCCTCCTCCTCCTCCTCCTCCTCCTCCTCCTCCTCCTCCTCCTCCTCCTCCTCCTCCTCCTCCTCCTCCTCCTCCTCCTCCTCCTCCTCCTCCTCCTCCTCCTCCTCCTCCTCCTCCTCCTCCTTGGTCTTGCCTTCCTCACGTATACTCGCGTCTTATTTCTTCCTTAGAGATGTATTGTCTTGACCTTCCCTCCACATACAAAGTTTTTTTTTTCTCTCTCTCTCATCGTAGGCTTTCGAAGGCGTGTGGAGATGGTACGTGTTTTTTTTTTCCTTAAAAAAAAAAAAAAAAAAAAAAAAAATTGAATGATGATCTGGGTGATTTTCTTTTCTTTTCTTTAGAATGAAGATCTAGGTGATTTTCTTTTCCTTTTTTGATAGTTTTTAGAATGATCTGGGTGATTTTTTTACTTTTTTTTTTGTCTATTTTTTAGAATGAAGATTTGGGTGATATTTTTCTTTTTTTTAGAATGATGGTGATTTTTTATTTTTCTTTTTTTTTGTCTTTTTTTAGAATGAAGATTTGGGTGATTTTTTTTCCCTTTTTAATCTTTATTTTAGAATGAAGATCTGTTTTTTTTTTTTTTTTTTTTTTTTTTAGAATGGTCTAGGTGTTTTTTTTTTCTTATTTTTGTCTCTCTCTTTCAGAATGAAGATCTGGATGAGTGACGACGTCTTTTCGACATCGAAGATCGTCTGGGAGAACTTTCCCGCCGTCCTCCATCCGGGCGTTCGTGTAACAGCCTAGACGAACGCCAGAGTAGATCCGCGGCTGGCATTTTAAATCTTCCCAGACGAATAGTGGAAGTTTTTCATTAATCAGCGTTCGTTCGGAGCCCAGAGAGTCGCTCGCGTAATGTCCTTCCCGATAACAGGAATAAAAGTTATCTTTGCTTGTTCATCACGTTTAACAAATTGAAATATCAACTTTTCTTTGCCTCACTCGGGGGGGAAATACAACCGAGTCGAACAGATCCTAAAAGATTAAGATAAATAACTTTCTTATCAGTTGCTTCATGCTGGCCAGAGCGTCCGATAAAGGATGTACCCCATAACTTTATCAATATATAGAGGCTCTTATATCGACGCTCTGATCAAGGGATTTAAAAAGTTTCCCGGACTCATGAAATTTCAATTTATTTATGGTGAACGGACTGCCTGAGTGGCGGCTGCCTGAGGACGCCATTAATATCTCGATTTTTTAATTTTTATATTTTTTATTTTTTGCTCTGCCGTGCTGCATATTACAATCAGCCTTTATCAAAATCGCGCATTTGAATTTAGAGACTCATTCATATGCCGTGGCCGTTCGGAGGAGGTGTTCCGCTCTATGAAACAGCGGCTGAGCCTCGGGGCCTCGATCGCCGGACATCGTGAGGGCCAATTCGCTCGCTCTCGCTCTTCTGTTTTGTCACCTCATTGCGTTTCAGATCAGCTGACGCGAGGAATAACAATTAGCATCTCTGGTGTATATTTTTTTCGGCTTAATTCTACTTCGGATTGCATGATTTTTTAAAATTTCCTTTCCGTCTCTTGTTCTCTTTACTTTCCACCTTTGGGCTGGACGGGTGGGGGGGGGGGGGGTATGGATATGGCCGCGGGTAAATAAACTGATTATGAGGCTATCACTGACAGGGTAAATATCCTGCTAGGCCTATTTTTTTTCGGCCGCACGAAATGATGACAGCCGATTCTGATCCCTCCTTGCACCCAGGTTTCGTCTGTTGCTAGGCTGGGCAAAGAGAGTTCAGAAAGGGAAATCTGAACATGGTTTCAGCAAATCATCTAACTTCCAAGAGTAACATCCACGCGGTGTGGCATACCAGCACGCACACGCGCACATACACGAGGTCACACACGCACAAGCGCACATACACGAGGTCACACACGCACACGCGCACATACACGAGGTCACCCACGCACACTCGCCCACACACGAGGTCACACGCACACGCGCATATACACGAGGTCACACACGCACACGCGCACATACACGAGGTCACACACGCACACGCACACATACACGAGGTCACACACGCACACGCGCACATACACGAGGTCACACACGCACACGCGCACATACACGAGGTCACACACGCACACTAGCCCACACAGTCCCGCCGATTCTGCCAAAAAATCTCTTTCTCATGCAGATGGAGGAGCTGCTATCCACACACCTCCCACAGAGCAACCGCGTTTCTAAGTCTAAAAAACCTCACAGGTTGATCGGAGGGACGGAACGTGGCCGGGCTGAGAGGCTTCTCTTCGTTCCCTGCTCGTCAACTTCACCGTCCGGGATTTCTGCTTGCAATTTATGCGTCTCAAACAAATGCAAAGTTCGACCTTTGTCACGTGAGACGGTCAAAGTCCTTTTTTCCCCTCTCACTGAAATATTTGTGCTTGCGGGAAATAATAGGATACGGTAAATTAGTTTTTGCGCTTCTTCTACAGGTCTGCGCGGAAGATGAAGTTTTGCCATTCGTGTTTTGCTGCAGGTAGAGGGGGGGGGGGGGTCGTTGTCTATTATCTTGATTAACTTCCCGAAAACAAATATTAATACAGAATCCATATCTCACCACGGAAGGGTTAACATAACTCACAAAATGTTAGCGCAAAGTAACTAGTGTATAAATAACAACTTCATATAAAGCAAAGAGCACATACATCAGTCATAACCATATTCATATCTAGTAATAAACCTATAGAGACACGCCATATTCCAAATATTGCGAGACCTCGTCCAGTACTAACAATGCCAATATAAACCTGGACAGCCGTTTCACGATACCATTTTGCGTGATCGAAGGACGCCAAGAGATAGTTCGACCCTTATCACAACAGCTGCAACATTGCCGCGTCGCCATGATAAATATTTGCAGTACCGGCACGCAGGTAATGTGTCGTCCCAACAGAGCATTTCCCCAGCCCGCCTTGTTAACATAATCATCAAGGAATGCATTATTCTTAGAACTGGAAGTCTGCCGATAAGGAGATGAGGAGCGTGGAAGGAGGAGCCACGGACGGTTACGATAAGCAAGGGGAATGACCCTTAAAGCACGAGCTCAGGATTCCCTTAATGTGGAGAGAACACGCCTGAGGAGCCACGGGAAGGGCGCCGAAAAAAAAGTGGATATCAAAACAAGGGACCATGATTTACGATGGCGTCGTGTTTGTTTTGATGAGAAAGTGCTGCCGTGGCATTGCTCTGACCTCACTTGTACGCTGGGTCGGTGGAAGTACTTAAACGCGTCCATTTGGGAGAATGTAATATCGCCTGGTAAGCAGAACTTAGGTGCGAGTACGTATTTCCTCGACGTAGAAGTCTGGTGATGGTGTGGTACGTTGTTTA